>NC_053491.1:221511065-221812385 GCF_905171775.1 Rana temporaria | reverse complement strand
CTGCTTCTCTTTTATGCCAGAAAAAATATAGCCATGAAATAAAAGAAGCCCTACGCCTCATCATTGTCACAGTGGAAACAACTAGTAAACAATAGTCTTGCCTTATACAAAAATACATACATGAACAGGGGCTGCCCCATGAAATATGACAAGGTATGGCATACATGGTTGCTGAACCCTTGACAGCCTAACTACCGAAGTGAGTCACTAGCTTTTTCTATGGCTCATATATACCGGAATGAATACTCTATGTGGTCAAATCTTTACTATTACCAATATATGATTGTCAGGAGGACATTATGTTCTATTGCAGTGAGTGGCACAACTTAGGGTACATCCATACCTACATCCTGATGTATTTTCTTCCACGCTATGAATTGAACCCTCACGCAGTTTTTCTGCTAATCTTTTGTTAAGTACTTTGTTTTTTGTATGTGTTTATCTATAAAAATAAAAAACAGGGGGGGGAAATACACCGATCAGCGATTACTATATATGACCACCCACCTAATATTGAGCAAGTCCCCATTTTGCCACCTGCATGGACACCACTAGACCTCTGAAGATATTGTATAGTATCTGAAAAATCCTGTATGATGCATCTTTGGTGCTCGGTTTATAAAGTGCACCTCCCCTTGAAATCACATTTTCATGTTTTACAGGTGAATGCTGGGAGTCAGGTAATCCAAAAACACACCAAAAACTTATTATAAACATGCATGCATTTTTACTGTATTTTTTTTAAATGGGGCATTGTGAAAGTGCCCTAAATTGTGGAGATGGAGGACATTATCCTTCATGGATCCGACTTGTCTTTCCAGGACATCCCACAGATGCACGATTAAATGGAGATCTGTGTTTCTTAAACCATTCTTGAACCATTTTTGCAGTGCGGCAGGGTGCATTATCCTGCTGAAAGAGGCCCCTGCCATTACTGAATACTGTTTCCATGAAAGGGTGCACTTAGTCATCAACAATATTTAGGTAGGTGGTACATGTCAAGCAACATCAACATGAATGGCAGATCCCAAGATTTCCCAGAAGAACATTGCCCAAAGCATCACACTGCCTCTGCCAGCGTGCCTCCTCCCATACTGCATCCTGGTGGCACCTCTTCTCCAGGTAAGCGATGCACAAACACTCAGCCATCCACATGATGTAAAAGAAAATATGATTCATAAGACCAGGCTACCTTCTTTCATTGCTCCGTGGTCCAGTTCTTAAACTCACATGCCCATTGTAGGCACTTTTGCTTGTGGGCACGGTTTTGCATGGGTACTAGGCTACAAAGCCCCATACACAGCAACACATCAACTTCAGGGACAACATGTTTACTTGCTGCCCAATATATCTTAAAAACTTTTGTCACTGTAAGGGCTCTTTCACACGTCCGCTCAGTTTTTTAGATCATTTTTTTTTTCATCAGTTGATCCGTTTTTTTATCCGTTTTTTGTCCGTTTTCCTTCCGTTTACATCCGTTTCCGATCCGTTTTTCGTCCATTAACGTCCGTTTTTCGTCCGTTTTTCCATCCGTTTTTTTTTTGGGGCTTTTTACATATTTTGATGAAAAACGGATGTTAGGGGATCGGACGGTAAACGGATCGTCCGCTAACGTCCGTTTTTCGTCCATTCCGTTTTTTTGACGGAAGAAAAATAGGGTTTTCTTCCGTTCAAAAAAACGGAGCTTAACGGAGACGGATGTTAACGGACGTTAGCGGATGCTCATCCGCTAATGGACGCTAACCCATAGGAAAGCATTGCGGTCCGTTAACGGACGTCTAAAAAATGGACGAACGGAACGGACGTGTGAAAGAGCCCTTACAAGATAATCAATGTTATTCCCTTTATCTGTCAGTGGTCATAAAGTTATGGCTGATCGGTGTATTCTCAGCTTCAGTAATACAAGGCCACACACTGAGCATTTGCTAAGCTCCACTGAACGTCTTTTCTCCTGGTAGGAGAAAAGCGGTTTTAAAAAGAAACGTGCAAAAAACTAATTTTACACCTGCGTTAAGGCGTGTTTAGACCTTTCAGGTGCATCAATTGCTTAATTGGTAATGGATTACTGTATATTGGCTAGAATATGCATTTATTCTGGCCACTGGGATAAATAGACGCTTGCAATTAGGCACATTAACATGCACTTAGAAGCATAAAGCATTTTACCCCCCAGAAGCTTCTCTCCTGAACTTGCTGGCTATGTTTTTTTTTTCAGTCTGTAAATGCCTGTGTGCATGGACATATAGGCCAACATAAAGGGGACACATAGGATAACATTTTTTTTTTTGGTTCATTTAAAAAACATTAAGGTACCTTAACGCCCTCTGTTCTTCTTCCATCAGGTCACGTTGATCACGCAGCTGTTTAACAAGTTCTGGATCTGAACCATTTACCCAGGTATATACTACATCAATAGGCATAGGGAGGCAGAGCCTGGAAGGAGCACAGAATGATAAAACATTAGCTCATTAGAAAATATGCCTAGAAATATAAATATATTACTTATTATATAAGCCACATGCTAAGTGAGCTTTTTAATTTTCAATGTACTGAGTAATAGACAGCCCAATGATCAACCAAACACACACAGCAGACTGACAGCATTGTTGCTAACTGGGAGGAAGTGGCTTAGGCCTGGCCATAAATTAGGCAATTTTCTTTCCTTCAACTGACAGTTGAAGGAAAGAAATTGCTCGATTCCTTCATCAACACAGTCAGTGTAGCTGGGATGAATCCTTCCCACTGCGTTATTGTATTCCCACAGCGGAAGTTTTTTTTGCCATCAGAATACAATGAT
Organism: Rana temporaria; assembly: GCF_905171775.1. Taxonomy (NCBI): domain Eukaryota; kingdom Metazoa; phylum Chordata; class Amphibia; order Anura; family Ranidae; genus Rana; species Rana temporaria. The sequence continues at coordinate 221,809,588 of NC_053491.1, read as the reverse complement.
CACTGATGACGGCTATAGCCAGCGGTAGTGATTTTGTACAAAATAAAAGTAAAAAACACAGGTTGGATCAATAGATCCACTTCAGTACAACCAGCCTGCCCATAGATGGATCGAAATGTGTCCAGTTCCTGCGGAACAAGCTGAATTTCAATCCATCTATGGCTGGGTTTAGTGTTGTCAGCCTGCAATAGGAAGTGCTGTTACTAGCAGGATCTCCAGGTAAGAAACTTTGCAAAAAAAAAAATATATATTATTTGCTTAACCGCTTCAGCCCCGGAAGATTTTACCCCCTTCCTGACCAGAGCACTTTTTACGGTTTAGCACTTCCTGACCAGAGCGATTTAGCACTTCCTGACCAGAGCACTTTTTACGATTTAACACTTTTTTCGCGGTCGTGCGATGCTGGACCCAAACAAAATTTGCGTCCTTTTTTCCCCCACAAATAGAGCTTTCTTGTTGTGGTATTTCATCACCTCTGCGGTTTTTATTTTTTGCGCTATAAACAAAAGAACATACATTTTTTTTTTCGATCACCGAATAAAAAAATAATATCTTTTACTTTTAGCTATAATAAATACCCCAATTAAAAAAAATCAGAAAAAAAAAAAGTTTTCCTCAGTTTAGGCCGATATGTATTTATCTACATATTTTTGGTAGAAAAAAAAAAAAATCGCAATAAGCGGATATTGATTGGTTTGCGCAAAAGTTATAGTGTCTACAAAATAGGGGATAGAATTGTGGCATTTTTTTTTTTTTACTAGTAATGGCGGCGATCTGCGTTTTTTTATCGGGACTTCGACATTATGGAGGACACATCGGACACTTTTGACACATTTTTGGGACCATTGACAATTTTACAGCGATCAGTGCTATAAAAATGCACTGATTACTGTAAAAATTTCACTGGCAGTGAAGGGGTTAACACTAGGGGGCGATCAAGGGGTTGTGTTTCCTACTTTGTGTTCTAACTGAAGGGGGGATGGGACTGTGGATGGACTGGGGATGGGAAATGACAAATCGCCGTTCATACATTGTATGAACAAATCAGTAATTTCTCCCCTGAAAGAACCGGGAGCTGTGTGTTTACACACACAGCTCCCAGTTCTCGCTCTGTCACGAGTGATCGCGGGTGCCCGGCAGTCATCGTACCCACCGAGCACTCGCATCGGCTCTGGGGGCGAGCAGCAGACACGTGTGCTCCCGGTGGCCACAGGGCGTAGCGACGTAACATAACGTTGTTTCGCCAAGCCAAGCCATGTTGCCGCAGTAAAACTGCGCCGGCTGGTCGGCATGTGGTTAAAGTGTCACTAAACCGACAGCATAAGAAACTATCAATAAATGCTGTATGACATGCTGTTCATACTCACTCAGTGGTTATAAGATTTGTTTACTGTATTCTGCAAAAAAAAAAAAAAAATGGTTGATCCTGCTGTTCGCCATCTCCCCCTTCTGTTCTTGTCCCCAATACAGTTGGGGATTTTGTAGAGCAGTGCTGGCAGCTCTGCACATGCTCAGTTTTCAGTGAGTTTCTATGCTAAGCATTTTCTCCCTATCACATTTGAGCAGCCCATGTGACTATAGCGTCAAACATGTGGACGTATTCAAAAAGGTAAATGGCAGCTCACTCCCTCCTTCCTCCATGTCTACTAACCAGCTAAACAGAATGGAGGCAGGATATTAGTTGTAGATTGATGGAGGCTTCACCTCCCTCCTATTCAAAGACAGAGGCTAGAGGAGTGCGACTGTCAGAAACCCACCCACGCCATGGTATTTTTAAAAAAATAATAAAGATTTAATTTCAAATATATATTTGTATAATTTTTAACAGTTTATTGATATTAATCATTTATATTTATGCTGTATCCCAAAGGCTGATTGTTTGTTTAATCATTTGGAGTATCAGAAGCTCCTCCTGCTTAGGTTTCCCTGCAGACAGGCTGGGAACGATCTGGGTCATGTGACAGCTGTATTTCATTAGGAAAAAGGAACAGAGATTTTTTTTTTCCATTAAAATAATTTAAAAAGCAATGCCATCATCCATATACAGAAAGAGAACGGACAAAGAAAAATAAACAGTGTGTGTTTTGCATCACTTTAAGAAAATGTTATACCATATGACATAGTATAATACAAACTAAAAAAACAGATTTTTTTAAATCGTAAAATGCTACTAGCAGAAAAAACAAACATTCATGCTAAAATATATATTGTTCTTGAACCATATCAAGCTCTATCTACAATGAAAAACGTTTTCTGAAATGCAGCCAAAAGCTGCGACAAGATCATGATATGACCCGCTCTAAGACTGTGTACAATGCTTAGTGTCTTCTTACAGTAACTAGCTAGTGCTGAGATAAAAGAAAATAGAGGCTTCAAGTAATGCACTGCCTCAGATGTGGACAACAAACTACTCAAACCTTTCATGTTTTTACTTGCTACAGGTTTATTGAACTCAAAGTAATTACTAATATGCAGGCGCATAATAAAAAAAAGAACAAAAGTTAATCTTCATCAGCACATAGAAATTACCTTTTCTGAAATGATTTCCCAGCAATGTTGTCCCGGTAAGTATCAAACAGAACATGGTACTGATCCCGACTCCACTCCAGCACCACCTAGATAAAAAATACACATATATTTTATACACATTATTTCGGTTTAGGTTCATGACATGAACATAAATATAGAGTTTCAAAGCTCTGCATTGCTGGTACTAGTTCAATAGAGTTCAGTGAGCTCTATACAGGCATACCCCACTTTTAAGTACACAACGGGACCAGAGCATTGATGTAAAACGAAAATGTACTTAAAGTGAAGCAATGCCTTTTTTCACTTCTAGGCTGTAGTGGGGGTGCCAGGGGCTTTAGTGGGGGCATCAGGGGAACACTCACATGTAAATAAGCTCATCTGATGCAAGGGGGGCCGCTCCAATCCATCCCCTGGACATACAAAGGACAGTGCTATTGAGAGGCTGGATGGCATTCTGTGGCTGACAGGGAAGCCTGAGGGGATGTGATGTCACCAGAGGTGGGGAGGCAGCCAGGATACAGAAAGAGCACACTGGAACTGGGCAGGCTAAGTGCTCAGAACTTCAGTTCCGTCTAATGCGGGTGCACGGCGCGGAATATTTGTACTTGTGAGACACTTTACATACACTCGCGGGCATGTCCGTACTCGCGAGTGTACGTAAAGTGAGTGTCCGTAAAGCGGGGTATGCCTGTACTATATGTTGTATTGCTCAACTCACATTCAAAGAGTGAAGTACAGAGAAATGCTACTGTTTTTAAGAAAATAATTAAAAAGGGAACTAATGTTTGGGGGGTTCTCAGAAATTTTCTACCAAAAAATAAAAAAACAACACTTTGGGCCAGATTCTCGTAGGAGCGCGTAACTTTGTGCAGGCGTAACGTATCCGATTTACGTTACGCCTCTGCAACTTAGACGGGCAAGTGCAGTATTCTCAAAGCACTTGCTCCGTAAGTTGCGGCGGCGTAGCGTAAATCGGCCGGCGAAAGCCCGCCTAATTCAAATTGTGAAGAGGTGGTCGTGTGTTATGTAAATTATCCATGAACCCGACGTGATTGACGTTTTTCACTTACGGCGCATGCGCCGTCTGTGGAATATCCCAGTGTGCTTTGCGTCAAAGTACGCCGCAAGGATGTATTGGTTTCCAGCCCCATTCACGGACGACTTACGCAAACGACATAAAAATTTAAAATTTAGTCGCAGGAACGACAGCCATATTTAACATTGGTGCGCCGCTCTTACGCCACCATATAGCGGGGGTAAATTTACGCCGGGAAAAGCCTAACGTAAACGGCGTACACTTTACTGCGTCGGCCGGGCGTACGTTCGCGAATTCGCGCATCTAGCTGATTTACATATTTCGACACGTAAATCAGCGTACACTCCCCTAGCGGCCAGCGTAAATATGCAATTACGATACGACGGCGTAAGAGACTTACGCCTGTCGGATCTAATAGATATCTATGCGTAACTGATTCTAAGAATCAGGCGCATAGATACGCCGTCGTATCTCTTTTGAGAATCCGGGCCGTTAAGTCTGGGTTCACACTAGCGATCGCAGCGGCCCACAGCAGGATTCCAGTGTGTCTCCATTTACCGTTTCAGGTCCAATGTCAGCCTGCATTTTGGGCTGAAAAGGACGCACAGGACCCCTGTACAATTCGCACCGGAGCCGATGCAGAGATGTGCAAACCGGTTCCATAGAGAGCCGGTCACAATCTCCTGACATGCGAATTGTATGCGGGGAAACCCACATCCAATTTGCAATAGTGTGAACCCAGCCTAAAATGTAAAGCCACCATACAGCCCTTTTGTTTTTAAAAGCACCTCTGCCTAATAAAAAAAACATATACTGTACCCTTCATAATTTTCCCATCTTGGAAAAAATTATTAATTTTTTTTTACCAGGACAAGTAGATTGCCATGAGGGACAAGTAGGTTGGCACCCTAGTCCCCTTCAAGTAGTTTGTTTTTTGTTTTAAATTCCTGCCTGTAACAGTAAGGCCCCTTTCACACGGGGCGGATCAGTAATGATCCGCCTCCATATGCTCCGTATGCTCAGCGGGGATCGCTCAGTTGAACCCGGCTGAGCCGGCGGATGACAGGGCAGGGAGCGCCCTGTCTTTTCTCCGCTCTCCCCTTTGGGGGGGGGGGGGGGAAATCGGATGAACACCGGCCGTATGTTCGTGTTCATCCGATCGGATGACGGAAGGAAAAATTGGGTTTTCTTCCGTCTGCAGAATCGGAGCATTGCGGAGGCGGACGAGATCGGGTGTCAGCAGATGTTCATCCGCTGACACCAGCAATCTCATAGGGACCAATGTATGTCCCTTTTTCATCCGCAAACGGATGGATGAAAAAGCGGACATACGGTCCGCAGGTGTGAAAGGGGCCCAAGTAGTATCACAGCAGCAAAAAAAACAAAAAAAAAAACAAGGACATTTGGAGGAGGAGGTTGACAGCAATAAATGGTACATGATTGAACAGATTTTTTAGTGAGACTTTTAAGCAGAATTCTCACAACTGTTTAAAGTTTCTAGGCACATTGATCCCCCAACGGACAGTTATATGCACAATACAATATATGCACAATACAATCAGTGCAATTCCAGTTTACTGCTGGCCCAGGGTAACTACAACATACAATGATGTCCGTGTTTGATCAGTGTACATGGGAAGCAAGACTGGACCTCTTCTACATCTGGTTCTGGCAATAAGAGAAAAAAACAGAACCTAACAAAAGTGAGTCATTTCTATGAATGAGGTATGAATCTATACTATCAAAAGACAATAGAACACAATTCACAGGGATGGAACCACATCCAAAATACTGTACATGCATAAGAAAAAATTGTAAAAGGAAGAGGAATTTAAAAAAGGTACCACACTAACAGGGTGGATAAAAATCAATGATAAAAAAAAATATGTAAATAAAAAAAAAAGTTTTTGATTTAAATTGAATTTTTATTTTATTTTTATCAAATTTATTGTAATAAAATGCTTTTGGAATAACAATCTATCTAAAGATAGTTTTCTATTCAAGATACATTAATAATTTAGTTTATTCAGCATAAAACTTAGTTATGTAGCATGAGGATGTATATTCTGCAATATTTACATTTTTGGTAAACTCATTCAATGAATCCAAGCTCTGCAAGCTGAGATAACATGCACTGGCACTGCATTGATGCATTCACACAATTTCACAGTAACCATGAGATAAAATAAAGTTCAGGAATATTCCTTTATCCCATTGTTTAGCAAATCTGTGTACACTAAAAACTGTATGATTGAATCGGTTCTTATATCGCCGTTTTACTAACCTTTGCTTGCAAATATTAAAGGTTCTAGCTAACTACCAGCAAGAATGAGTCCTTACATTTAAAGAGCACCTGTCATTTCAGACCCATCAGGGCAACACCTGCTAGCGGGCATCCACTCACATGCTGTCGCCATGTTCCCTCACCTTGTGGTGTCACTGCCGCATCACCAGCCGTCCCATTACTTTTTTTTTTTTTTTTACAAATTTTGTAGTAGTAAACCACAGTTGGTTAGAAAAAAAATTAAATAAAAATTCCTTGCAAGGCAATGTCATAATGCCTCACATAATAGCAAACTTTGAGAAACTTGCTTTAGAATAAAGCCCTCAAGAGCCACGCTGTCACCACTGAGAGGGCTGACATTTTCCTCCGGTCATCCTTCCGGGTTCGGGGCCCCCGACTACATGAGTGGCCGGGGGTGCAATGGTGTCACTCTCACGCATACGCAGGGGAGCTGCCTTGTATGGTGTAACGGACATATGCATGCTGCCGGGACAGTTATAATCGTCATGCAGGGAGGACTACAAGGAACTGCATGGCTTGTCACAATTGGATGTACCACATTGTATTCTGAGCTCAAAGGGTTAATTGGACAAGTCTCTTTCATTGCTGAATGCTAATGTTCCCTTCGCATAGCTAATGAACTCTCTCTTGTGTAGGTAACAGCCCCCCTGTGAGGTGTATGCTGATGGGGATTATGTGTGAGTGATAATTGTTTTAAAGGTTAATTGAATTCTATTGAGAAAGGAATGTGCCTGGCCAGAAAATGTTAAGTGGTTTGCGGTGCCGAAGCATCTAGAGACTGGTCAAGTGATTAATTCAAGGAGATGTCATTGTTTCAGGGGGTCTGTGTTGAAGCCCCCTACTGGGTGAAGGGGGGGGCGGAAACTGTCATTGTTCTTGTAACAGTTGTAAGCAGATATAAGCAGGTGAAATATGCCGAATAAAGTCAGTCTGCTTGACCCTTCAAACGTAGCCCGTCTCGTTTCTTGAAAGGGCGTTCGATGGGATATACCGGCGGTACCTGCATATCGCAGCTTGCCAGGGAAAAGGACGTCTCCAACGGCTGAGACCCTCACACTACATGGGTAGCCGTTACATTGGTTGGCAGCGGTGGGATGGTCCTTTTATCCAAAGAGCAAGTGCTGAATGGAGTCGCAGTACGCCAGGCTGAAAAGATCCACACTGAAAGATTTATTAGAGAGTCGTGGTAGGAGCGCCAGCAACAGACCACGGAGGGAGCTGATAGCTGACCTGCTGGAGCTGGACGAAATGGATGGATCCATGGAAGGAACGGAGCCCCTTGCACCTGTCAGCGAGGAAGATGTAATTACTGGGATTGTACAGCGGAGATTATCCTTGTATCCAGAAACGTCTGTGGAACTAATCAACCAGCTGTTCCGGGAAGCAAGGGAAGAGATACAAACGAAGAGGGGACAAGAACTGGAACTGGTAAGAGCGAGACAGCCCATTACACCTGCAGTTCCTACCCCCCCACCTGCTGCTACAGGAAAGAAAATACCGTTCACTGCATTTAAAGCTTTTGTAGAAAGTGAGGAGGAAATAGATGGATATTTGGCGGACTTTGAGAGGCAGTGCTCACTACACCAGGTACCACCAGACCAATGAGTCACTATTTTGTCGGGGAAATTGTCGGGCAAAGCCAATGAAGCCTTTCGGGCTCTCGCTCCAGAGGATATTTTACAATATCAGCAAGTTAAAAAGGCGCTGCTAACCCGATATGCCGTAACGCCAGAAGCCTACCGCCGGCGCTTCCGGGAGTCCAAGAAGATGGCTGTGGACTCCCACATGGAATGGGCCAACCAGTTACAAAGGGTGGCATCCCTTTGGGTCCAAGGGTGCAAGGCCAACACCGGGGAGGAAGTATTGCAGCTGTTCCTAATGGAACATTTCTTCCAAGACCTGGCCGCAGACATACAAGACTGGGTACGAGATCGCCGTCCCGCTAACTTAAACGAGGCGGCTCGGCTAGCAGATGAGTACGCGGAAACAAGGAGAGTAAGCCAGGGTACTATGCGGCTGGCTCAGAAGGTAGAACCGCGTGCTCCAACCGTCACCCCACGCCCAGAGTTTCGGGCTCCAGTCCCACCACGTCCTCAGGGGCCTAGCAACTACCCCCGGGATTCGCCTAGGGTGACGTGCCATCACTGCAGCGACACGGGACATATTGCTCGTTATTGCCCTTTGAGAGCTACAAATAACAATTGGAGACGCACAACACCCAACACAGAGGTCACTCCATCACGTCCCTCTGCGGCCCACTGCCTGGAGACCGAGGGGGGCCCTGAGGAATGTCTGGGAATTTGGTATGAGGCAGACCCAATACAAGCGGCCTCTCCGGATCATCGTCAGCATCACCGTCAGGAGGTACGGGTGAATGGACAAGTAGCACAAGGCCTAAGAGATTCCGGGACTACTATCACTCTGATTCAAAAACATCTGTTAAAGCCAGAGAACGTGTCCACTCGCACAGTTGCCGTCCGGGTCGCAGGGGGTGCTGTATTTCGCGTACCCACCGCCCGGGTGCACTTAGACTGGGGAGCCGGGTCAGGAAAGACCACAGTTGGTATCATGGACAACCTACCTGCCGAGGTGGTGCTGGGCAACGACCTTGGCCCTCTGACTTCGGCTTATTTACCTACACCTGCTGCTGCTTGTCCCGTGACCACCCGCGTTGCTGGAATCAACCCGCTTGCTGCTGAGAACTGGGTAAGACTACCTTCCCCGACATGTACTGTAGATCCGGCACAATATCACAGTCTAAAAAGGGAATGTGACAAGTTGGCCAGTGAGAAATCAGAGATGCAACGACACTATGTCATGTATTATGAGATGTCCCGTGGCTTGAACATTAAAATGCACAAACAGGCGGAAATCGTCAAAAGATTAAATGGGATTTGCATCCAGGTGGTGCCGTATCTGTCCCAAGAGCATCAGCAACAGGTTTTGGGAGCCATTGAGAGAGCAAAGCAAGTGACTGTTCCAGAATTGAATTCTATTATTCACCGTCACCATCAGCTACTGACCTGGTAAGCCAATCGGAAGGCCGATGGACTGTCCAGGCAAACGGAACTTTTACCCTAACAGCAGACCGGACATCCCCAGGTTGATCCGAAAAAGATCAATCCGGGTCTGCCGGAGTGTTCCACAAAAGGGGAGTAGTGTAACGGACATATGCATGCTGCCGGGATAGTTATAATCGTCATGCAGGGAGGACTACAAGGAACTGCATGGCTTGTCACAATTGGATGTACCACATTGTATTCTGAGCTCAAAGGGTTAATTGGACAAGTCTCTTTCATTGCTGAATGCTAATGTTCCCTTCGCATAGCTAATGAACTCTCTCTTGTGTAGGTAACAGCTAGGGTTGCCACCTCATCCCTTTAAAACAGAACACATATTAATTACACAGGTTCTGAGGCTAATTTAATGCAGATAAGGCACCAAGTGAGTTTAATTACCACCTTAATCAACCACAGAACCTGTGTAATTAATATGTGTTCTGTTTTAAAGGGATGAGGTAACAACCCTAGTAACAGCCCCCCTGTGAGGTGTATGCTGATAGGGATTATGTGTGAGTGATAATTGTTTTAAAGGTTAATTGAATTCTATTGAGAAAGGAATGTGCCTGGCCAGAAAATGTTAAGTGGTTTGCGGTGCCGAAGCATCTAGAGACTGGTCAAGTGATTAATTCAAGGAGATGTCATTGTTTCAGGGGGTCTGTGTTGAAGCCCCCTACTGGGTGAAGGGGGGGGCGGAAACTGTCATTGTTCTTGTAACAGTTGTAAGCAGATATAAGCAGGTGAAATATGCCGAATAAAGTCAGTCTGCTTGACCCTTCAAACGTAGCCCGTCTCGTTTCTTGAAAGGGCGTTCGATGGGATATACCGGCGGTACCTGCATATCGCAGCTTGCCAGGGAAAAGGACGTCTCCAACGGCTGAGACCCTCACACTACATGGGTAGCCGTTACATATGGCACAGGCTCTAAAGGTCCAGCACTGTAAGCCAGACCTTCAGAGTGCAAGAGATATTTTTTTATTATTGTAATATGTCAGTATTTATTCACATTTCACTTTGCATAGATCTATATATTATTGAGGTGAAGCGCTGCATTGAGGCTTGTGATAGATTATTTGTTTACATTTAAACTGAATAGTGTTGAATGTATAACCCTGGGATCTTCACCCATCTTAACTGAGTAGGCTGGAATGAGGTAACTTCCCCATGGGAGTTCACTCACCCTGGCACAGAGGTGTGGTGAGAATGTACACTGTACTGCACCTGCACAGCTCAATATACATTCCATAGAAGACTGCAAACAGGCAGTGAAGCCTCGTACACACGATAGGATATCTGATGGAATCTAATCCGATGGATTTTTCCGTCGGATATCAGATGAAGCTGACTTTTATCAGTCTTGCCTACACACCATCAATCAAAAATCCGACCATGCCAAAACGCGGTGACGTAAAACAATACGACATGCTGAGAAAAATTAAGTTCAATGCTTCCGAGCATGCGTCGACTTGATTCTGAGCATGTGTGGATTTTTGACCGATGGACTTCCACACAGACGATCGATTTTTTTCTATCGGTTTTTTATCCATAGGAAAAATTTAAAACATGTTCTATTTTTTTTCACCGATGGAGAACAAACCTATGGGGCCCTCACACGATTGGTTTGTCCGATGAAAACAGTCCATCGGTCTGTTTTCATCGAACAAACCGATCGTGTGTACAGGGCTTTAAAGAAGTGTTCCAGCCTGGGGAAAGAAAGAATTCAAAAAGTCAGCAGCTACAAATACTGTAGCTGCTGACTTTCAATATATGGACACTTTCCTGTCCCTGAAGCCTGCAATATCAGCACCCCAGCCGATCTTCGGATCGTCTGTCGGGTGCTGCTGCCGCCATCTTCACTAAGGAAAAACGGCAGTGATGCCTTTCAGCTTCACAGATGATTCCCTACTGCGCATTGCATGAAGCACGCTGCACTTTCGAATTGGCCCGGCAGTGGAGGAAGGAGGGTGAACCTCTGAGTGATGCCGGCGTGGCGCCATCTACCAGAAGTGGGGACAGGGACCTATCAAAAACAGATACCCAGGTGCCAAGTGTGGCAATGGAGGGTGGAGGGAGCAAATAAGCAGAAGTTCCACTTTTGGGTGTAACAATGCTTTAAGTTTGTTTCCATGTATAAAACAACATAGCATGTCTCTTCTGTAAAAAAAGAGCCTGCTTACTCTGTCACAGCTGCTTCCATCTTCCCCCTAGTCTTCTTTACGGGTTTGTGGGCTCCAGCTGTATAAGGTATGCTGAACCTTCAGAGTCCATGCGCTGGTGACGTCACCAGCTTGATCCAGTTGGAATATCTCCTAAACAGTGCAAATTTAGGAGACATTCTATGGTACCGACAGGTAAGCCCAATTATAGGCTTACCTGTAGGTACAAGTCAAAAAAAAACGACATTACTACGACATTAATGTAGAACAGAACTCAGAAAACTAAAAATTGCGAACAAGCAGGCACTGTCTCTGCCGCAATAAAATACACTTGCCTGCATGTTCACAATCCTCCCCAGAATTTAAAATGGAGCAGTGCATGCGCAGCTCCATTTCTTTTTCCAGTACAGGGCCAGTGTGCCAGGATGAATGACACTTGTGCATGCCAGAATTCAGCGCCGGAGAGAAGATGTAGAGGTAAGTATTTGGTTCCGCTTTAACCCTAAAACTTTACTAAATTAGATTCAAAAGTAAGTTAGCTGTAAATCCTAACTGAATTACATTGCGAATTACATTGTACATTATTGTGTATCATAAATAATTGCCATTTAAAAAAAAAAAAAAAAAACGAATTTATCCATCATTGCATTGCACTGGTGATCTGCAGTCTGTCATATGCACTGCACTCCAACAATGGCTGCATAACGCTATTCAGATCCAATTTCCTGAAAGTAACAGTGACCATGCCTTGTTAATGTGCGCTAAAGGGACCACTCGTGTGACAAGGTAGCATCACAAGAACACAAAGAGACAGGGAATTGTCACCCGATAACAGGAAGTATCTGTACGACTGCTCATTGCAGAATTACTGGATAAGATTTTGAAATCATTTTATAAATATATATATATATATATATATATATATATATATATATATATATATATATATATATATATATATATATATATATATATATATATATATAGTGATTATGACATTTGAAACTACATAAACATGCTAAAGCATATATGAGATTTTAATGATTGGGTTTCTTAAGAGCCGGTTCACACTCCCGTGACACGACTTCGGGGGCGACTCTGCAAGTCGTCCTGAGGACGACTTCAGAGGCGAACAGCAAAACGACTTCTGTATAGAAGTCAATGCAGGTCGCCCCGAGCCGCCCCCGAAGTCGTGCAGGAACCTTTTTCTAAGTCGCTCCTATTAGAACGGTTTGATTGCATTGAATGGGACGCGACTCGTCAGGCGGCTCTTACGTTTTAGGGCTCAAGTTAAGGCAAACGTTAAGCATTGGTGGCGGATTAAGTGTCATTGATTGATTTAGTTTAAAGGGTAAATTTTAGGGTTTGGGTAAAGGATTTTTTTTTTTTTTTTTACTTGTTTTTAGCAGTAACACAAGTACCAAAACATGGTGCACAGTAACATAAGAGCTGGTTCACACAGGGGCGACTCAGCCGCCTGACAAGTCGCGCTCTGCTCTATTCAATAGAACCGTTCTAATAGGAGCGACTCGCATTGACTTCAATACAGAAGTAATTTTGCAAGTCACCTCTTTGAGATCGCCTTGCCGAGTCGCCCCCCCAAAGTCGTGCCGCCCCTGTGTGAACCGGCTCTAAAGCAAATAAAGTAGACATACATTTTCTAACAATCAACAGACCAATTATTTTACAGTTAGAATGTCAGCAGAACTGGATTGACTTGTTTTACTTCCCTTTACACAAACCAGCTCTCCGTTGGTTTCAACATTTCGTACTTCAGATGGCGGCGTCCCCCGCAGATAGAAACACTGTTCTTATCAGATCTAAACTGCCCAATGCTTACTGTGGACCGTTATGCTAACGGCTTTCAAACCACAACTCTTCAGATAAAATATTTGCTATCAGCGTGATGAACAAAACAGAAGCAAAATAACAGCTTTTCTATTCCTTGGTTGGAGAGTATTTTTCTCAGACACATAAACTGGGCAAGTACAGTACTTCATTTGCTCTAACAGACACACGCGGTAATTCGGTAATTAAAGTGAGAAAACCAGTCAGATAAAGAGAAGAGTGGGCTACAAAACGGGAGGAGGAGTAGGTGTCACATAGATGAGAATGGTCTGGTTGTGAGAAATGACGTGGAATTCTTCACAACCAGACCATTCTGTGAAAGATATGAATGTTTTGGTTCCTAAAGAAGATGTGTTACTAAACTTTTATTTAACCCTTCAGGGGAACCAAGTGCATGTAGTACTTGGTCCTATTCAAGCAAGTCCCGCCATTGTTAAGGAGCATGGTCGAAGAGGTTGGTTCATTCAAGACCAGGTCGCTTAAAAAATGCCCACCACAGAAATTCACAGAAATTACGCTTCAGACTGGGGTGGAGCTACAGCCAGCATTAACATAAAGAGGTGCTTTTTATTTGGCAATGGGAATGTCCATCAGAACAGGTCCAAGTATTTCATGCATTTAGGCCCCTGGAGGATTAAGACCCCTTTGACTCTGCAGCGCTGCTAAAACATCGCTTAATCGTCGGCCGTTTTTTCCAGTGTTTTTCGGGCGCTAGCGGGGGGTTTTTTAAGGTCACATGACAACGTGACCTTACAAAAAAGGAAAAAAATCCAGTCTTGCAGCACTTTGGAAGCGCTGCCCATTCATTTTAATGGCCAGGGACGTTTTGGGAACGCTATTTAGAGAGCCCAAAGATGCTGCTTGCAGGACTTTTTCTAACATCCCGCAAGCGCACCACCCTGTGCAATGAATGGAAAGTAGTTTTCAGTCGCTTTTCAGATCGCTACATGTTGGGCGAAATTAGCTGCAGTCACGGCATGTAAACATTCCCCTCTGCTGCCTATTGCAGTTTAGGGGGGAGGGACGTGGCTCAAATCCACATCCCTCTTTGGCAGCAGAATTTGTGTGCCAGTTTTTGACCATCTTCATTGGCTGGTGCAGGATGACATCACTCTTGCACATGCAAGCTAGTTTCTCCACTCACCGACCATTCTACCCCCACTCTATTACTTACCCAAGCCCGATCCAGCGCTGTGCACAGGAGCCTCAGCTCTCCTTCTCTTTATTGGCCGAGATAGAGCAGCGGGAGCCAACTGTCAAGGTAGTGCAGGGTGGGGCCATGCTGCGTGTCTCTTATGGGGAGAGAGCACGCATGAGTGCCCCCAGAGCAAGCAGCTTGCTCTGGGGGCACTTAGTGGGGTGGGGGAGCAAGGAGTGCCGCAGAGGGACCTGAGAAGAAGAAGATTGGGACTGCTCTGTGCAAAACCACTGCACAAAGCAGGCGAGTATAACATGTTTGATATTTTTAAAACAAAAAATCCAAAGCTTTAGTGTTACTTTAAAGAGTATCTAAAGTCAAACCCTTTTCACAAGTTTAAGAAGGGAGTTAGATCCTACTGCCTGTGCGGGCACTTTTGTCCTAACAGACGTTGTCATCAGGACTGAAAGTGAGAGGAAATCCACATATATTTGAGTTGTCACCAGAACAGGAATAACTATTCTGGTTACAACTGTGCAAGCTAGAATTTCTTTGAAGAGATTTCCTATTTTTTTACATTGTAAGTTCTAATGAGCAGGGCCCTCTGATTCCTCTTGTACCACATTGTAATGCAACTGTAAATGTCTGCCTTCATTTTGTTAAGCACTGCGCAAACTGTTGACACTATATAAATCCTGTATAATAATATAAAAAAAAATAGGATAGAACATCTTCTAGGTTTTCATTGCTGTCTGTGATCATGTAAGGGAGATTTACCCTCTCCATTTGTCCTACTTACTGTTATCACTGAAAGAAGGGAAAAAATAAAATAAAAAGTTTGGGGTTGTCACAAGAATATGAAAAGAGGGGAAATCTTCCAATGGAACACTGGTTCTAGTGACATTTCCCCCACTTTGAAGGGGTTTCTTCTCACTTCCTGTTGTGGCTATGGGACAGGAAATAAAGGGAAATCTTCCCAATAGGACACAGATGGCAAAAAAATTCAAATACAAACAGACAGGGGTTATAACCATCTCCTATTCTATACAAAATGAAAAAATACACTTAAAAAAATACTTTAAGATAATTTAATAGTCATGCAAAATCCATATGACATCCTTATACCTGGATGCATCATGATCTGTGTTGATGCCCCGATGCCTACTGCACACATATACTGTATATGAGGCAGCATGACGGTGGGCACATATATGCGTACAGCTGGCATCTCTTATTTGTGCGAGGGAGCGCAGTCACTCAGCGCTCCCAGCACAGTAATTGCGCTGTCATCAACAGCCCCTGGTCACTGTTTACATTTAGAAGCTGGGCGGTGGGCTTCTTATCAGCCAATCACAGGGATTGCATAATTAAAAGTGGCACGGGCCCCAAAATGCAATAAATTCACCCTCAAATGCTCTTACGAAGGCGTGGACTTCTCCATTTACCCCAGAACATCGTTTGTCGTCCCACGGATGACTACAAGTAACAGTCAGCTGCTCCTCTCTCCATCTACCTGACATCTCAGGTATCAGATAAGGACACCAACCTGCATTATTAATCAATGTGTCTAGACAAGATTAGGGCTCACAAAAAGGTGAAAAGCAGCGCAGCCAACAACAGCAAAGTGATCCCACCAGAAGACAAGTATCCAGCAATGACTGAGCCCCGAACTCTTATCATCATACAACAGTCAGGTTAGTATATGGACACAATTCATACAAAAAGGGGCACTTACCTCTCCAAACTGCAGAGCAGAGACGATCATCAGCACCATGCCCCCAAAGCAGAGATACAGCCCATACCTGTGGGACAGGCAGGTATAGGTCTGTCTCTGCAGGAGTTTCAGCAGCATGGCCAAACAGATGGCATCCCTCCGCCACCCTTGCACGGCTACTGCCACCAAGTCACGTGGAGCTCAGCCACAGACTGTCACTATCCCGGAACCAGACGCGAGCAGCCGAGTGCCGAGTCCGTACACAGTCACCCAACCCGCTCGCTGCCTCCCCTAGACCAAGGAAGCTGATGCTCGATGAGCTGGATTCCATCTCCACATTGAAAACGCTGGTTGGCAGAGGGGTTTTAGGCTTGTACAACACGCTGCTATCTTTTCTTGTTGTTGGTAGAATTTTACACAGTGAGGAGGAATACTAAGAGAACCGCCCAGATAGCAACGTGAGAGCTGTATTAGTAAATGTTCTGGGGCTTTCCTATCAATGGATGAGGTGGGGGTCACCAGAACAAGTATGGGCAGTGGGAGGCCTTTTTCTTTCACATTTGTCAGATTGTTATTTCTGTCTGTGTCCCTCTTGCAGAATTTCTCTCACTTCCTGTTTAGTGAAACTGTTATGAGGAAGACGGGAAGTCCATCTCAGTCATGTGACTTGTGACTCCCCATGTGTAGTGAGCAGCGGCTGCAAGCGAGGACTAGGTTTGCCGTCTCATCCCTTTAAAACGGAACACATTTTAACCACTTTAACCTCTTCCATACAGGGCAGTTATACACACATCCATACCAGGCCTATTCTGGCACTTCTCTCCTATATGTACAAATCATAATTTTTTTGCTAGAACATTACGCAGAACCCCCAAAAATTATATATGTTTTTTTAGCAGACACCCTAGGGAATAAAACGACGGTCATTGAAACGTTTTATCTTGCACAGTATTTGTGCAATCATTTTTCAAACGCCTTTTTTTTGGAAAAAAATTGTTTCATGAATTAAAAAAATAACAAAACAGTAAAGTTAGCCCAATTTTTTTGTAAAATATGATGTTACACCGAGTAAATAGATACCTAACATGTCACGCTTTAAAATTGCGCACACTCATGGAATGGCGCCAAACTTCGGTACTTAAAAATCTCCATAGGCAACGCTTTGAAATTTTTTACAGGTTACCAGAGGAGATCTAGTGCTAGAATTGTTGCTGGCACTCTAACGCACGCGGCGATACCTCACATATGTGGTTTAAACGGCGTTTACATATGTCGGCGGGACTTGCGTGTGCGTTCGCTTCTGCGCGAGAGCTACTGGGGACAGGGGCGTTAAAAAAATATTTTTTATTTCTTTTTTTTTTACATATTTATTTCTTTTTTTACACTTTTTTTTATTTTATTTTTTTTATTATCACTTTTATTCCTATTACAAGGAATGTAAACATCCCTTGTAATATGAATGTGTGTGACAGGTCCTCTTTATGGAGAGATGTGGGGTCAATAAGACCCCACATCTCTCCTCCAGGCTGGAAAGCCTGGAATCGGTGAAAAAAAATTCACCGGTCTCATGATTACTGTTGCTTAAAGCGGGGGTTCACCCTTAGAGGGCACTTTTTCCCCTTAGCTTCCTGCTCGTTATTACTAGGGGAATCGGCTATTTATTTTAAAATATGTGCAGTACTTACCCGTTTACGAGACGCATCCTCTCCGTCGCTTCCGGGTATGGGCTTCGGGAATGGGCGTTCCTTCTTGATTGACAGGTTTCCGAGAGGCTTCCGACGGTCGCATCCATCGCGTCACGATTTTCCGAAAGAAGCCGAACGTCGGTGCGCAGGCGCAGTATAGAGCCGCACCGACGTTCGGCTTCTTTCGGCTACGAGTGACGCGATGGATGCGACCGTCGGAAGCCTCTCGGAAGAATGTCAATCAAGAAGGAACGCCCTCTCCCGAAGACCATACCCGGAAGCGACGGAGAGGATGCGTCTCGTAAACGGGTAAGTACTGCACATATTTTAAAATAAATAGCCGATTCCCCTAGACCGAACGAGCAGGAAGCTAAGGGGAGATTTTTTTTTTTTTTTTTTAAATGGGTGAACTCCCGCTTTAAGCAGCCGCAATTGCGGCTTTGTTTACTTATGGGGACCCGGCCGCGACGTCATCACATTGCGCCTGGGTCCTCCGACGGTCATAGAGATGACTGGTGACCATCTGGTCACCAGTCATCTCTATGCTTCCTGCGAGCGCCGGACGATTCGTTCTCCGGGCCCCCGATGACACGGGAGAGCCCGGAGAAGCACCGTATGGCGGTGGGAGGGGGGGATGTCCCCTCCCGCCGCCTGTAAGAACGATCTAGCAGCGGAATCACCGCTATGATCGTTCTTACGTTGTGCAGAATCGCTGGCAGAAGAGAAGGATATCTGAATGATGCCTCTAGCTGCAGGCATCATTCAGATATCCCCCCACAAAGCCCAGGACGTCATATGATGTCCACCCGGATCTTTAGAGGTCCTTTGTGGACGTCATTTTACAATGGGCTGGTATGGATGTGGTTAATGACCAGGCCATTATTTCCGATAAGGCACTGCGTCGGTTTAACTGGCAATTGCGCGGTCGTCCGACACTGTACCTAAACAAAACTGATGTCCCTTTTCCCCCCCACAAATAGAGCTTTCTTTGGGTGGTATTTGATAATCTCTGCGGTTTTTATTTTTTGCGCTATAAACAAAAAAAGAGCGACAACTTTTTGCTATAATAAATATCCAAAAAAATAAATAAAACAAATTCCTTCATCAGTTTAGGCCGATATGTATTCTTCTACATATTTTTGGTAAAAAAAATTACAATAAGCGTATATTGATTTTTTTTTTTTTTAATTGCATTGTGTAACATTTTTGTGCCCAGTGTTTTTGGTTATATTGTACTACTGCGAATAAGGCTGAAAGGTTGATCACACAACATAAAAATAACACAGAAAAACAAAAACAGTGGGGCAGATCCACAAAAGAATTACGCCGGAGTATCTATTGATACGCAGCGTAATTTAAAATTTCCCGCGTCGTATCCTTGTTTTGTATCTACAAAACAAGATACGACTGCATCTCGAATCGATCCGACAGGCGTACGTCTTAGTACGCCATCGGATCGTAGATACATTTTTTCCGCCGGCCATTAGGTGTCGTTTCTGTCGAATTCTGCGTCGAGTATGCAAATTAGCTAGTTACGTCGATTCACGAACGTACGTCCGGCCGGCGCATTTTTTTACGTCGTTTGCTTTCGGCTTTTTCCGGCGTATAGTTACCCCTGCTATATGAGGCGTACTCAATGTTAAGTATGGCCATCGTTCCCGCGTTGAATTTTGAATTTTTTACGTTGTTTGTAAATCGTTCGCGAATAGGGATTTGCGTAGAATGACGTCACCGTCGGGAGCATTGGCTTGTTCCTGGTTTATTTTGGAGGCATGCACACTGGGACACCCCCACGGACGGTGCATGCGCCGCTCAAAAAAAACGTTGTTTATGTTGGGTCACAACGTATTTACATAAAACACAAAGTTACGGCGGCGTAGTGTATCTTAGATATGCTACGCCTGGCGGATTAATGCGCTGATCTACATGGATCTGTCTCAGTGTGTTTAACTACTTCCTTACTGGGCACATATACCCCTTCCTGACCAGGTGAAATTTCAGCTTGTGGCACTGCGTCACTTTAACTGACAATTGCGCGGTCGTGCGACGTGGCTCCCAAACAAAATTGACGTCCTTTTTTCCCCACAAATAGAGCTTTCTTTTGGTGGTATTTGATCGCCTCTGCGGTTTTTATTTTTTGCGCTATGAACAAAAATAGAGCGACAATTTTGAAAAAAAAACAATATTTTTTACTTGTTGCTATAATAAATAGCCCAATTTTTTTTTTTAATTTTTTTTTTCTCAGTCTAGGCGATATGTTTTCTTCTACATATTTTTGGGAAAAAAATAAATAAAAAAAATTCTGGTTTGCGCAAAAGTTATTGCGCTTACAAAATAGGGGACAGAATTATTATTATTTTTTATTATTTTTTTTTACTACTAATGGCGGCGATCAGCATTTTTTTCGTGACTGCGACATTATGGCGGACACATCGGACACTTTTGGCGCCATTCACATTTATACAGCGATCAGTGCTATAAATATGCACTAATTACTGTATAAATGTGACTGGCATTGAAGGGGTTAACACTAGGGGGTGAGGAAGGGGTTAAATGTGTACCCTAAATTGTGTTCTAACTGTAGGTGGAGGGGGGGTGACTGGGGGAGGTGACCGATCTATGTCCCTATGTACAAGGGACACAGATCGGTCTCCTCTCTCCCCTGACAGGACATGGATCTCTGTGTTTACACACAGAGCTCCACGTCTTGTCCCTGTAGCCGCCGATCCCGAGTCCCTGGCGGACATCACAGCCGCCGCCGGACGCGCGCGCCCGCGCCGCTGGATGCGCGCGCAGGCTGTAAAAACACGGACAGTTAGAGATTCAGAACTACCCCGCGGCCGTATAAAGTCGTACGGCCGTCGGGTAGTGGTTAAAGGGAAAACAGCATTAATAAAAAAAAAAAAAAAGTGAACTAGAAAGTGAAAAACATAAATATACATACATATTTATTTCACCTTATACTCCATTAGTGAATAGACGTAAAGAGGGCTTAAAATCTTGCATTTATTTCACATGTCAACACCCATCCATCCCATCATGTTGCCCCAACTGAATATGGTTGTAAAACGTTTATCTACTTAACCACCAATCCAGATGTAGCTCAACTGCAGGTGCTGGAAGTGAACCTCAAGCCACAGTCAATCAAACTGCAGACGTGCCAAAACACCTGCAAAAGAACCTCCATTCTAACACCTACAACCCAACAGAGCCAGGAGTGGTGGTCCAAGAGTAAAATGAAGGCTTAGGGCATCATGGAGCGAGGGAAGAATCAAGGAGACATTAGGTTTGCTTTAAAACCAATTACCCTGCAAGTTTCTACTAAATGAATGAATACGGTGTATGGTGAGCACTGTAAATCAGCATAACAAATTTTACTGACTACAAATAAAAACCGGTTAAATATGATGAATTCTGTTAAAAGGATATTCATGATGATTCAAAAAGATGCATGTGATGTCCAAAGTTAAAACAAGCTGACATTTCACTGTAAATCTAAAAGTTTTACAATAGCCCTTTACAGTCGGTTGTTTGAAAGCCTAGACAAACACACAATCCTGCCCAAAAGACTACCGTCACCAGGCAGGAGTCAGGCGGCGGAAACTACATTTAAAAGAAACAGACCAGTGCAAACAAAACATTGGCATTCAAAAAAAGCATCTGCTCAATTTAAATATTTCTATACTACATTTCTTGAGAATAGTCCAGTTGCTTCGCAGACATGACCTCCTCCAAACGAATGACTCCACCTCCCATCAAGGCAAAAGCAGGATACATTGGGCCAAATCCTCAAAAGAGATACGCAGGCGGATCTGCTGTTCCGCCTGCGTATCCCTGTGCCTATCTTTGGAACTGATCCACAGAAGCAGTTTTCCAAAGATAGGCATAAGATCCATAACATCTGTAAGAGACTTAGGCCCCATACACACGGAAGAATTTATCCGCGAATACGGTCCAGCGGACCGTTTCCACGGATAAATCCTCTCAAAGATATCCGCTGATTTCGATGGGATGGAGTGTACACACCATCCCATTGAAATCCGCGCGGAAATCCTCTGGCGATGACGTGTCGCGCCGTCGCCGCGATTATGACGCGGCGACGGGCGCGACGCTGTCATATAAGGAATTCCACGCATGCGTCAAATCATTACGACGCGTGCGGGGAATCCCTTTGGACGGATGGATCCGGTAAGTCTGTACAGACGAGCGGATCCATCCGTTGGAATGGATTCCAGCAGATGGATATGTTGTGCAGCACAACAAATATTCGATCTGCTGGAATCCATTCCAGAGGAGATTTCTCCGCGGAAAGAGATCCGCTGGCGTGTACACACCATAGAATCTATCCGCAGAAACCCATTTGCTGGGATTTATCTGCGGATGGATTCTATCGTGTGTATGGGGCCTTACACTGTCGGATCTTAGGATGCAGTACCGCATCCGCCGCTGGGGGCATTTCGTGTCGAAATGCCGCCTAGCGTATGCAAATTAGGACTTACGGCGATCCACAAAGCTTTTCAGCTTCGTTTTTTCGCCGTAAGTTTTAGTTTGCATGTGTAAAATTAGGGCTGCTTTTACAAAGTGTAAACTGTGTACACCTTGTAAAAGTAGACCCTTCTTCCTCGCGACGCATTTTTTTTTTATTTTGAATTTTTTTTTTATTTTGAATTTTTTTTTTTTCGGCCGTATCTTTTTTTTTTTTTCCCGACGCAACTTTTTTACCCGGCGCGATCCTCAAAACTCGGCGTATCGAAAAAACATGCGATGCACGTCGGGAAAAATGACGTCACGGGCATGCGCAGTACGTCCGGCGCAGGAGCGCGCCTAATTTAAATGGGAATCGCCCATTTGTATTAGGAACGCCTTGCGCCGGACGGAGTTAAGTTGCACTGCCGAAAATTTCCAGGTAAGTGCTTTGAGGATCGGCACCTAACTTGGGAGATTTGCGGCAGTGTAACTTAACTCGGAAAAGTTAAGTTTAGCCCGTTTTTTGAGGATTTGGCCCATTGTTCCGATGCAGTCAACGTCCCTCTCATAAAGGCATTTCATGGTGCCTGCATCATAAAAGCCAACTTTTCCTTTATCATAGTCCAAGCAAACCCCGATTCGGCTATGAAGGGTATGGTGCGTTCATTATAAGCTGTTGAAACATTAGAGGCCTTTGGGATAACAAACTTATTCATTCCTATAGTTGCCAAGGTAAATGGTTGAGATGCATCAAAGGCAACATCTTCACTGCCACTGTCAAGGCCGCTGTCTTGATCATACCTTTGGGCTGCTGATGTCACGAGGATTGTGCAGCCATTCTTGCAATTTGATGTCCGATGCCACGCCGACTTTGACCATGTATGAAAAAGGCTCTACAGAGAAGGCCCAGAAGTACTTTCCCTTAGTTATGCCAACATCAGCAATGATATAATCCAGGCACATATAGCAGCCCACTTGTACTCGCTCTGCTCCAAGTAACAGGGGAAGGCCGGCTAAGCTTTCCACAGTGTCCCTTCTGTCATTTAACAGGAGATGTTCTTTGTTGTACCCACACTTGTCATCAAAAAATAAACTAAACACTGGTGCAGGGGGCATCCTTAGTATGACCTCCTTGCTGTGGGGACTACACACGGACCTCTTGTGTCCCTGCACTCTAAAGCAGTAGGAACTGTTCAGATCCAGATCAGACAGGACTTTGTTGGTAATGGTTGTTTCCACTTCATTCCACATTGAATCTTCATTTTTGTCGAGCTTTCTGTATTCAAGAACATAACTGTCTGCAAGACCCGAGTCATTAGGCCTCCTCCAACAAATTTTAGCACTGTTGTAGATCTTACTTTCTTTTTCATTAATTTCAGGCATCTCCAGAGCCTTATTAAATGACAAGTCACTAAGCAGATTTTCTTCCTTGGAAACATCAACCAAATAATCTTCAAAGCTGGCATCTGCAGCTGGTTGAAAAGTTTTCTGAGATTCTGATGCCTTCTGAATCCTTGTATACAGCTTCTTTGCAGTCTGAACAAAACATGAGTGGTCAGTTTATTTTAACACTTCCTGTGCATAGCCCACAAGCCTGTTATTCTCCAGTAGACCCTGGTATTCTTCTATTTGGTTCTGCAGCCTTTCTAGTCGAGTAGCCTGGCAATCCTGTATAGATCTTAGCACAAATGTTTTCCTCTCTTCTAAAATATTAAATAGCTTTTCAAAGTTGTACATTGCTTCCTCTAAAGCTCGTTCTCCATTGCTCTCAGTGCGCTTTATCAGGATCTGCAGTTCAGTCCAGAACAAACAATCCTCTTTTAATTGCAGTGATATCCAATACAAGGTGCAAGTGCTATTCATCCAGTGCTGGTGCCAATTGTTTCCCACAGCCTCTCACCTTAAGGGTCCTTTCACACGAGCGGACCGTTCGTCCGTTCATTACAAGTCCGTTAACGGACTTGTAATGAATCCCTATGGGAACGCGTCCGTTAGCGGATGGAGCATCCGCTAGCGTCCGCGTCAGGCGGGATCCGGTTTTCCGAACGGAAGAAACCCTATTTTTCTTCCGTTCGGCGGAACGGACCAGATGCAGATGGACAGACGGTCCGTCTGCATCCGGTCCCCCATAGGGGACAGCGGAGCAGAGACAGGGCGGTCCCTGCACTGTGTGCGGGGACCGCCCTATCCACCGACAGCTCAGCAGGGATCCCCGCTGAGCTTTGGCGGACACACAGAGCGGACCCAGAAACGGTCCGCTCCGTGTGAAAGAGTCCTTAGGCTGGATTCACACCTATGCAGTTTTAGTGCTTTTTGCATTTTGCAGATTTGCTCTACAGTCCATTTATCATGGTTTCCTATGGAACACGTTCTGTAGTGCAAATCTGCAAAATGCAAAAAGCACAAAAAATGCATAGGTGTGAATCCAGCCTAATAGGCTTAAAAATGTGCCTTTCTGTAGTATTCCTTTAAAACGATCCCTGCTCTCTTTTCCTTATGATCCCACATTAAATCCTCAGACAAACACATAGAGGGAAGAGGGCACTCCATAGTGTAGTATTCCACAAAAAAAAAAAATTTGTATTATTAGTAAAACAGTCACATTTTAGGAGAATCATCATAGCATGAAACAACAGTAATATGCAGGAAGACTTCCGGGTTCGGCCGCGCCCGGAAGTGATGTTACCATATCTCTCTGTCCTTACGCAAATCGTGACTGTCCATGTCACTTTATCAAAGGACCCCCTTTTGGTTTGCGCATTCGTTATCCTATTTTTAAGCATTTGAAAAATTGCTGCGCAAATACCGTGTGATATAAAAAAATAGTAAACGACCACCATTTTATTATCTAGGGTCTCGGCTAAAAAATACCTTTTTAGCAAAAAAAATTATGATTTTTACATGTAGGAGAGAAATACCAGAATTGGGCCAGGTAGGAAGTGGTTAAACAATATAGGTACTTATTTTTAATGTTTTACATAGCTATTCCTGCATAAAGGGACCAGCCTGAAGTCATTTAGCAGGACTTAAAGAGGAAGTAAACCCTGATGAGTTTTACTTCCTCTTTTTTTTCCCTGCAAAAGTAAAAGCATAATGGGCGAGTATGCATCGCATACAAGTCCATTATGTTGCACTTTCCTGCAAACAAAGCCAGCAATGTCCCCGAAGTCCCTGCTGGTGGCCACATCCATCTTCGCCCCTTTTCCTTCCGGGCCGTGGCTCTGTGACCGGCTGGCGTCGAGGGACATCACTCCCGCGGAAGCCGACGTTCACGGCACAGGCCCCTTAGATATCGCACGATCCTGCCCTTTTTTCAGTGTGCATGCACCAATGAGATTGGCGCAAGCGTATATGGTAAATATCTCCTAAACCGTGCAGGTTTAGGAGATATTTCCAGTACCTACAGTTAAGCCTTATTATAGGCTTATCTGTAGGTAAAAGTGGTGTGTAAGTGTTTACAACCACTTAAATTTTTGGGCTAAAGTTCCATTTTAAGCCCTTCCAACTGTTAGCGCAAGTTGGTCACACCCACCATTTGGTTTGGTGCACTTTACACACCTCTATTGCCCCCAGCCCCTACTCTACCCTCTTTCCCACGCCCATAGAGGCGTACAATTTATAGGAATGAGCTGCCAATGGGTACGCAAATGAAAACATATAAGAAACCACTGAATTGCACAATAACACATCCGTGGGTAAGGACAGCAGTCATGTTTTAATTTCATGGTTTCAGTATTATTTAAAGCAGGACTCTAGCCTAAAAAAGCCTATTAGCCTATTTAAATTTAAAATAATAAAAAAACTTTTGCTGCAGTACTACACTGTGAACTAGAGCTGTACAACCACATATCAGTCTTCCTCTGAGGCTGTCATGGACATACCTCTGGGGAAGGGTGTCATCTAGGAGCCTGGGCCAGAGTATTGCTGCTCTTCAAAGCCCCGCACTTCATTACCCGAACACTGTCTATTGCAGCAGTATGAACCACCCCCACTGTCACGGCAGAAGAGGAGAAGGGACTTATAATGTTATCAGACCATCTGGAAGAGCCTTAGCAAGAAAGGTGTTAAAGTGGGGGCTGAACTTTCTATCGAGTGGTACCAGTGATTAGCGGTGGAAGTCCTGAACACCGCTATGGAGGTTGGTGATGGCTTGTTTCAACACTTTTTTACTGTATTTTAAGAATATGTTAGTTTTTTTTTTAATGCCAATCATTTGGGCACATGTGCACTTTAAATCAGCTTTGACTAAAGTGCCACCATGGCATCAGTGAGACCAGCTGTCTCTGTACAGAGTTTCAACATACTCCCCACTAAGTCCGATCTAGCACTCTGACCATTAAGGCCTCCAGAACACGGTACTGATGTTTGAGCATCTGCTTTTTTAGATGTCATTTGAGGTGTTTTTTTTGCGCGTGTATGCACGTTCACACGCACAATATACTCCTAGGGAAAATGTATTAAAATGTATGTTCATATGTGTATACTGGCGCAGATATTTTTTTATTTTTTATTTTTTTACTCAAGAATATGCAGCGCTTGTTTACATATCTGTGTGTACATTGTAAAATGGGCTGCAGTTTAGATCCGGAAGAAAACCCAATTTCTATTGAGCTTTATCAAGCTGCAATGTGCAAGAAGCCTAATGCCCTGTACACACGATCGGAGTTTCCGTCGGAATAAATTCCGACGGGTTTTTCCGACGGAATTCAGTTCAAGCTGTCTTGCATACACACTGTCACACCAAATTCCGACCGTCAAAAATGCGCTGACATACAACACTACGAACAGCCTAGAAAAATTAAGTTCAATGCTTCAGAGCATGCGTCAAATTGTTTCTGAGCATGCACGTTTTTTTTCTCCATCGGAATTCCATACAGACAAATGGAATTTCCGATAGAAGTTCTCTTTCTAACTCCATCGGAATTTCCGAATGGAGAATAGACGCGGTCGGAATATCCGATGAAAAAATTCCGTCTGACTTTTTCCATCGGAAATTCCGATCGTGTGTACGAGACATTAGACTCATGCTTCCTGTCCATTGCAAAACTGTAGATCTGACAAAGCAGGGAGATTGTTGCACAGAGTCCATTGATCACATACAGGATGCAGCAGTTGGCTGGGAGGGAGGACTTTGTATTTACTTTGAATTTGATCTATAGACAAAACAAGTAAGACATTTAAAAATGTAATTTTACTGCATCCTTTGTGTATCAAATCATTTATGGAAAAAACTATATTTTGAGCTTTAAGAGGATGGTCTAGTCATTTTGGGGCAGATCCACATACCTCTGCGCCAGGCGCAGCGTATCTAAGATACACTACGCCGCCGTAACTTTTTTCTTTTTTTTCGAATCCTCAAAGAATTTGCGCCGTAAGTTATGGCGGCGTAGTGTATATTTGGCGGCGTAATGGCGCGGAATTCAAATGGATGTAATGGGGGCGTGTTTTATGTTAATACGTCATGACCCGACGTAAACAACGTTTTTTTTTAACTGCGCATGCGCCGTCCGTGGGGGTATCCCAGTGCGCATGCTCGAAATTAACCCGGAACAAGCCAATGTTCACGACGGTGACGTTATTCTACGTAAATCCCTATTCGCAAACGACTTACGCAAACAACATAAAAAATTCAAAATTGTACGCGGGAACGACGGCCATACTTAACATTGAGTACGCCACCATATAGCAGCTTTAACTATACGCCGGAAAAAAACGAAAGCAAACGACGTAAACAAAATGCGCCGGCCGGACGTACGTTCGTGGATCGCTGTAACTAGCTAATTCGACGGAAACGCCACCTAGCGGCCGCCGAAAAATTGCAGCTTAGATCCGACGGCGTACTAAGACGTACGCCTGTCGGATCTAGCCGAGATGCCGTCGTATCTTGTTTTGAGGATACAAAACAAAGATACGACGCGCAAAATTTGAAATTACGCGGCGTATCAAGAGATACGCCGGCGTAATACCTTTGTGGATCTGCCCCTTTGTGTGTATTTTCTTTCTTTAGTATGATCAGCACTGAAAAATACTTTAAAAAATGTTTTAGTCAGGTAAATATGATGGTTTGGATGTTTTTGGATTTTGGCTATGTCACCAGTATCTTTTTAGCTCTTTTGTTGCAAAAAGCCTTTTGGTTACATAACTCAATAGCTCAAGCTGAAATTTGCACACATTGATTCACAGCTGTGATTTATCCCTTATTTGATGTTTTTTACAGTGCTTCAGGGAATTATGTGTTGCGATCTCCAGTTAAGTAAGACAGGCCACAGATGATACAATTATTTTTCCTTCCAGCACAGGTTGAAGGAAAGAAAATTGCTCAATTCCCCTATCAACACTCCTGCGGAGCCATTGTGTTCTCCCGACAGGGGAAGCACAGGGAGCCTTCCCGGCCGGTTGAACCAGATGATTGCTGCTAGCGGCTATAGCTGCTGGCAATGATCACATGCAAAAAATACCCAACAGGGCTTGTTCACTGCAGAACACAGTGTGCTGCAGTGGACGTGTTTTTTGTGCAGTGACATAGGTTACAGTACGCTGCATTAGGCAGCCCTCTCAAAATGAATGGGCTAAAATGCAACTCAATGCACGACAAGTAGGTTATGTTTTCATTTTGTCCCAGTACGTTTTGGAGGTGCTTTTGGTTGCAACTCATTACTATGGTTCTGGGCTGCATACCATACAGCGTTAAAGCCAGGGTATCTGGATAGAGCTCATAGTGAAGGAAGCAGATGGTGCCAGGCTATACCACATTAGAAGATGAAAAGACACAAATGGGACAACAGTGGATCCAGATCCCAGCCGCTTTCACCAATGTATGACAAATGGCAGGTTAGATTATACTGTACAGCCACCAATTTGTGACGATTATGTTCTCAATGTCACCTGGCACAGAGATTTTCCAGCTTGCAGGGCCACAATCTTATTGCCGACAGACTGAGCATAATCAGCACTGGAGTCGGTTAACTACTTTTGTTAACCTGTTACACATCTAAACAGCTGCCTCATGTGTTTTTATTGGAAACACAAACCAATCACCATGTCAGTGTAACAGATATGTAATACATGTTGTCATGACAGACAGGAATAAGAGATTTACAACACTCTTTAAAGAGACTGGGATTTGTTAAAATCAGGCTAAGATTTTAAAAAGCAAGATTGGTGCAAACCATAATATTTACAGAAAAAGGTTTATTTTCCACAAAAGAAAGGACAATAATATAATACAATAATGCAACAGAAAAAAACAAAAATGAGGCGCTTCAAAAAGGGGTTTGAATGGCTATTAAAAAATGAGCGTGCGAGTGCAATGCATAGATTGCGCAGACTCTCAGTACACTGTCTACCCGTACCTCTGATACGGGCAGGTACTGAATGGCAGGAAATAAACAAGAGCGCACTTCATTGAGAACTGCAAGCCATCGGCGGTGGAGTCCGATGGTACTTGTAGTCCATTCATTCAAAGAACTCTGAATGAATGACACGGCCATGTTGTTAGTGAGGGGAGAAGATCTCCCTCCTGCTGTCACAGGGAGGAGAGGAGAGGAGGCATGTTGCACGTTCCACCCTAAATATGGGTGGAACATGTAACATGTTCCAAAGGTGAAATTATTCTTTAACCACTTAAGACCCGGACCAAAATGCAGGTAAAAGACCAGGCCCCTTTTTGCGATTCGGCACTGCGTCGCTTTAACTGACAATTGCGCGGTCGTGCGACGTGGCTCCCAAACAAAATTGGCATCCTTTTTTTCCCACAAATAGAGATTTCTTTTGGTGGTATTTGATCAGCTCTGCGGTTTTTAGTTTTTGCGCTATAAACAAAAATAGAGCGTCAATTTTGAAAAAAATGCAATATTTTTTACTTTTTTCTATAATAAATATCCCCCAAAAATATATATAAAAAAAAATGTTTTCCTCAGTTTAGGCCGATACGTATTCTTCTACCTATTTTTGGTAAAAAAAATCGCAATAAGCGTCTATCGGTTGATTTGCTCAAAATGTATAGCGTTTACAAAATACGGAATAGTTTTATTGCATTTTTATAAAAAAAAAATTTTTACTACTTATGGCGGCGATCAGCGATTTTTTTCGTGACTGCGACATTATGGCAGACACTTCGGACAATTTTGACACATTTCTGGGACCATTGTCATTTTCACAGCAAAAAATGCATTTAAAATGCATTGTCTTATTGTGAAAATGACAATTGCAGTTTGGGAGTTAACCACAAGGGGGCGCTGATGGGTTTATGTGTTCCCTGAAGTGTGTTTACAACTGTAGGGGGGTGTGGCTGTAGGTGTGACGTCATCGATTGTGTCCCCCTATAAAAGGGATGACACGATCGATGCTGCCGCCAGAGTGAAGAACGGGGAAGCCGTGTTTACACACGGCTCTCCCCGCTCTTCAGCTCCGGGGACCGATCACGGGACTCCAGCGGCGATCGGGTCTGTGAGTCCGGCGGTCCCAGAGCTTCGGACCGGGTCGCGAGAGCGAGCTGTGGGCGCGCGCCCGCGACCCATGGCTGGGTACTAGTGCAGGACGTACGTGGATGTGCCCAGCCGTGCCATTCTGCCGACGTATATGTGCAGGAGGCGGTCCTTAAGTGGTTAAGCTGGCCATACATGGCTTCGTTTTTTTTACTCAGCCTGCTGAAAATAAATGCATGATTGTGTGGATGTGGGGATCCTCCCTGCACACTGCAGTCTAGACAGTAGGAATGGTTTTGGCATGCAACACATCATGTCCTGATAATGGCGTGAGAAGCTGCACATAGATAGAAGCCACTTCTGTGGAGTGACTTGATCCAGGCAATCACTTTATATTAAAGTGGAGGTTCACCAGGGCTGGACTGGGACAACAATTTGGCCCTGGACTTCATCCAGACTGGCCCACTTTGACAGGTCTCTCCCATGGCGGCCGGACAACTCCTGCACCCCCCCCGACCACCCAAGCCCCCTCTCCCCTTCACTAGCCACTAGCCGTTCTACTTTATTAGAGTAGAATGGCTGGTACTGGTACTCTTATAGGCAGTACCAGTGAGGAAGTTAGACATTATTTCACCCAGGGCAAAAAAACATATAGAGCCGCACCGACGTTCGGCTTCTTTCAGCAACTGGTGACGCGCTGTATGCGACTGTCAGAAGCCTGTCAAACAAATAGGAACGCCCAGTCCCGAAGATCATACCCGGAAGCCACGGAGAACATCGATCTCTAAAACGGTAAGTACTGCATTGATTTAAAAAAAAACACCCGATTCTGCTTAGTAAAATTAGCCTCAATCTAATGTTAAAATTTTTTTTTCGGGTGAACTCCCGCTTTAACAAATATCTGTCATTCATTTAGAGTTCTGTGAATGATTGGCTTTCAAGTACCATCGGACTCCACCGCCGATGGCTTGCAGTTCTCAATGAAGTGCGCTCTTGTTTATTTCCTGCCATTTAGTACCTGCCTGTCCGTATCAGAGGTACAGGTAGACAGTGTACTGAGAGTCTGCAGAATCTATGCATTGCACTCGCACTCTACTGATAACGGGTGCAATGTCTTGCAGCCTGCAGAGTAAAAAAATAAAATAATAAATGCACGTTTTTTTACCTATAAAAAGATGTGCATTTATGTCAGGGAGATTTGGTTGTATGATATGTGCACACCATATCTCCTGTGCTAATAAGCACAAATTTTGTCTAATGCATCTTACCTATCATTCAATTTCCCGTATATCCCCAAGTAAACAGACATCGCCATAGCTTACGTTCTCAGCTCCATCAGCATGACTGCCCCAGCGACCAGTGTGCTTGGCTTTCTATTCGTATATCACAAAATCATTGACAAACAGGAAGTGATAGCTCCAGCAGCCAATTGCTACCTCCATGGGAAGTGACATCACAGGATAAGACCTCCACACAGGAAATGACCTAACAGGAAATCCTTCCAACCGGATGAGTTAATACAAACAACCAATGAATAATGTCTAAAGGAATCTTATGGGCGTGTCTGAGCAGAGACAGGGTGCATGCATGTTATTCCTGTCCCCTAAACCTGTAAGCTAAACAAAAGAAGCTGCATGGCTTTCAAACATGGACTCCGTCTCTGACCATAACAACTCAAAAACTCCCAAATTTCTGATAGGAATCCTTATTCTGCGTTGTTCCAGAGAACAACGTATACCCGGATTATACTACCGTTCCTTGTGGATGGAAGGCTATCTGCAGGTGAACGCTACGAGTCTCGACATGTGCTGATCAGACACACAGCAGAGACAAGAGCGTACATCCGCCTATAACCGATAATGTCCAACATCCGCCTATAACCGATAATGTCCTTGTCCATGTCTGTGCAATGAACAGGGGCCCTTTCGCTGGCGGACATACCCCTACTCTGCAAACGCCTCTCTCCAACCTCAAGAAGTTTTCCACTACCAGACAGGACTCAACCAGTGTCAGTCTGCCCCAGTCAGCTCTTTAGCTCTTTTTTTGGGGGGGGGGGGCGGGATGTTTTTTTCCCCCCCCATGGAGTTCTTTACTTTATCCTGTTTTCTCCTCAGATATGTAGAGGTCTTTCTTCTTAGTAAAGTATGTTGTCAGGGCATACAAGAGAAGCAGGTCCAACGGAAGACAGAATGGGGACTATCCCAAATATCTAGTCATAGTGGTGGATTCAGGTAGGGGCGCGCAAAACTGCGGCGGCGTAACGAATGACATTTACGTTACGCCTCCGCAAGTTTTACGGGCAAGTGCTTGATTCACAAAGCACTTGCCTGTAAAGTTGCGGCGGCGTAGCGTAAAAGGGGCCGGCGTAAGCGCGCGTAATTCAAATGATCCCGTAGGGGGCGTGGATCATTTCAATTAGGCGCGTTCCCGCGCCGAACGTACTGCGCATGCGCCGTCCCTAAAATTTCCCGACGTGCATTGCGGTAATTGACGTCGCAAGGACGTCATTGGTATCGACGTGAACGTAAATGGCGTCCAGCGCCATTCACGGACGACTTACGCAAACGGCGTAAAATTTTCAAATCGCGACGTGGGAACGACGTCCATACTTAACATTGGCTGCGCCTCCTAATAGCAGGAGCAGCCTTACAACGAAAACGACGTAAAAAACTACCGCCGGGCGCACGTACGTTTGTGAATCGGCGTAAGTATGTAATTTGCATACTCTACGCTGACATCTATGGGAGCGCCACCTAGCGGCCAGCGTCAGAATGCACCCTAAGATACGACGGCGTAAGAGACTTATGCCAGTCGTATCTTAGGCTAAAGTCGGCGTATCTAGCTTTCTGAATACAGAAAGTAGATACGCCGGCGCTACTTAGCAATTACGCGGCGTATCTATGGATACGCCGGCGTAATTGCTCTCTGAATCTACCCCATTGTTTCTTCTGTAGATGTATTTAAGATAGGAGTAACTTTTTTAATTAGATTTTGAATAGACTCGTTGGAGCTAATATGATTGATGAAATTGTTTATCTCTGTATGTATGACAATTAAAATGAAGACATTTGAAAAAATAAATACAAATTCCACTACCAGACGGGACTCAACCAGCGTCAGTCTGCCCCAGTGAGCTCTTTAGAGCAGGCTGCTGGAGTACTAACACTGGGCGACATTATAGCGATACATATTAAATACATCTTCATAAAATTTCCACAACATTTATTTTTTATTTATTTTTTAATAAAAGGTGAAACTATCCTTTAACAGTATGGACTAAGAATTTGATAGCAAAGAAATTACAGGCTGTTAGTGGCCGCAGCTGTCTGCAGGTGTTCACATGTAATCATATATAGAGTTATTACCAGCAGCTAGGGACACGATGAATGACAATGTGATTACAGGAGGTTCCTGAAAGCGTTTACATTTTTTTATCATATAATATTTTTAGAAGAGGCTAGAAATTAAAAAGAGGCAGAGAGGATGATAAATGTCAATGCTTTGGAGTTTCCATGCTGCAATAGACTTTGGTGTTTTTTTTTTTTTTATGTTACTGCGAAAGCTAAGGTTTTTATGCCAAATGCAAGTTGAATTCCTGCATACGTTTGTTCGAAGAAGGCTGGAGTGGCCAATTTCTGCCAATTTACAGTATGTGTCTCAGGTGTTCTGCGTTGCTGCGCCCTGTACACCTTGATGCACAAGGATATAGTGTTATTCGGGGCAGAAATAATATCAAATATAGCTTGTTCTTTATGTATTTAACAGAACCTTATTGATCAAAGACTTACAGAAAGGAGGAAGGAGAGACTGGGAATGTTTGGAAGTAATAGTGGCATGCAGGCCCGGACTGGGACAAATAATAGGCCCAGGCATTATAGATTAAGCAGCCCATACCATGCACGGACTGACAACTTATAGGGCCCGGGGGGATTAAGAGATCATGGGCCCCCTGTGTCCCCGCCCACACGTAAAAGTTATAGTGTCAACAAACTATGGGATACTAGATACTGGAATTTTTTTTATTTTTACTAGTAATGACAGCGATCAGCGACTGTGATATTGTAGCAGACATTTGGACACTAACTGACACGTTGTGGGAACCAGTGACACTAATACAGTGACCAGTGCTAAAAATATGCACTGTCACTGTACTAATGACACTGGCTGGGAAGAGGTTAAACATCTAGGGGCGATCAAAGGGTTATATGTGTGCTTAGCCTGTGTTTGTGTGTACTGTGATTGGTGCTTTTACTAAGGGAAGTCATGAATTTTATTCCCTGCTTTGCAGGTAAAGAAAATCTATTACTTCTCCAATGGAAAGAAAACAGAGCTCTGCCTTGTTTACACAGGCAGGGCTCTGTCCTGTGTAAATTCATGATGATCAATTAGATGCTCCGCTCACGGTGGACGAAATGCTGGAAGCTTTGGCGTTGTCTTCGTCGGGAAAGTCTCCGGGCTCGGACGGCTTGCCGGCGGAGGTCTATAAGAGGTACTCTGACGTTTTATTACCAAATTTAAGGGAAGTGTTTCAGGAAGCATTTGAGAGGGGTAGTTTGCCACCGTCCATGAACGAAGCAATCATTGTTTTGTTACTAAAACCTGGTAAAGAGGCTCATTCCCCAGACTCGTATAGGCCTATTTCTTTGTTAACGACTGATGTCAAGTTATTGGCAAGAGTTCTGGCTAGAGGTCGACCGATATGGGTTTTTCTCTGGCCGATGCCAATGCCGATATTTTGAAATAGGGGCAGCCGATGGCCGATATATGATGCCGATTTTTGCGGCCGATATTTTGGGCCGATTTTTGGATTGGGATGCATTGTGGAGGAGGATGGATGGTGCTGGGCGTGGGTGGGAGATGCGCTGTGGAGGGGGAAAGATGGTGCTGGCTGTGCGTGGGGGATGCATTGTGGAGGGGGATGGCTGGATGTTGCTGGCGGTGGATGTGTTGTGGAGGGGGATGGATGATGCTGGCCGTGGGTGGGGGATGCGTTGTGGAGGGGGATAGATGGATGGTGCTGGCCGTGGGTGGGAGATGCGTTGTGGAGGGGGATGGCTGGATGTTGCTGGCCGTGGAGGGGAAGAGATGGATGGTGCTGGCTGTGGATGGAGGGAAGGGGGTGGATTGATGGAGCTGGCCGTGGGTGGGGGATGCATTGTGGAGGGGGATGGATGGATGGAGCTGGCCGTGGGTGGGGGATGCATTGTGGAGGGGAAGAGATGGATGGTGCTGGCTGTGGATGGAGGGAGGGGGGTGGATGGATGGTGCTGGCTGTGGATGGAGGGAGGGGGGTGGATGGATGGAGTTGGCTGTGGGTGATGCGTTGTGGAGGGGGATGGATGGATGGAGCTGGCCGTGGGTGGGAGATGCTTTGTAGAGGGGGGTGGATGGATGGAGCTGGCCGTGGGTGGTGGGAGATGCTTTGTAGAAGGGGGTGGATGGATGGAGCTGGCCGTGGGTGGGAGATGCTTTGTAGAGGGGGGTGGATGGATGGAGCTGGCCGTGGGTGGGAGATGCTTTGTAGAGGGGGTGGATGGATGGAGCTGGCCGTGGGTGGGAGATGCATTGTAGAGGGGGGTGGATGGATGGAGCTGGCCGTGGGTGGGAGATGCATTGTAGAGGGGGGTGGATGGATGGAGCTGGCCGTGGGTGGGAGATGCTTTGTAGAGGGGGGTGGATGGATGGAGCTGGCCGTGGGTGGGAGATGCTTTGTAGAGGGGGGTGGATGGATGGAGCTGGCCGTGGGTGGGAGATGCTTTGTAGAGGGGGTGGATGGATGGAGCTGGCCGTGGGTGGGAGATGCATTGTAGAGGGGGGTGGATGGATGGAGCTGGCCGTGGGTGGGAGATGCTTTGTAGAGGGGGTGGATGGATGGAGCTGGCCGTGGGTGGGAGATGCATTGTAGAGGGGGGTGGATGGATGGAGCTGGCCGTGGGTGGGAGATGCTTTGTAGAGGGGGGTGGATGGATGGAGCTGGCCGTTGGTGGGTAGATGCTTTGTAGAGGGGGGTTGATGGATTGAGCTGGCCGTGGGTGGGGGATGCATTGTGGAGGATGAGATGGATGGAGCTGGCCGTGGGTGCGAGATGCTTTGTAGAGGGGGGTGGATGGATGGATGGAGCTGGCCGTGGGTGGGGGATGGATATATATAAAATGTGTGTGTATACAGGAGTATGTATATGAGTTTGTATACAGGAGAGGGGTGTGCTCTGACATGTACACACTGTTCCCTCCAGCACTGCCCATTGGATGACACCTGTGAGCTCCCACGTGAGTAGAGTACTGTCACTAGAGAGCCGAGGCACCTATCATAGATAATATGAATACTGTACATTACCCCAGTATCAGGCTGCCAGCCTCCAGCAGCACGAGAAATGAATCCCTCAGCCACGCTGCTGGTAGCCTCAGCCTTTGCGCCGGCCCCGCCCCCCTACCTTGGCAGCTGCAGTAGTTGTCTGTGCGAAGAGATCACAAAAGCTTCCTGCATGCTGGGACGGTGGCGAGATTACTGAACATGGGCTCTAGGCTACGGCTGGAGCTGTAGCCTAGAGCCCATGTTCAGTAATCCCGCCACCGTCCCAGCATGCAGGAAGCATTACAAGTGTGATCTCCGCACAGACAACTACTGCAGCTACTCGGGCTTGTGACATGTTTGCTTTCTGCTACAGCCCGCCGAGGTAAAGGGGGGGGCGGGGCCGGCGCGCAGACTACCAGCAGCGTGGCTGAGGGATTCATTTCTTGTGCTGCTGGTGGTGGAGCGGGACTTAGTGTGGCAGCCGAAAATCGGCCGATTTTTTTACAATAATCGGCCGATGCCGATCTCTTAAAAACGGTCAAATATCGGCCGATATATCGGCCGACCGATATATCGGTCGACCTCTAGTTCTGGCTACTAGATTATCCAAGGTAATACATAAATTGGTACACAAAGACCAGTCAGGGTTCATCCCCTCCCGATCCACAGCTCTTAATATTAGACGTCTCTTCCTTAACCTTCAGGTACCTGTCGATAATCCGGGCCAGAGAGCGATTTTATCCTTAGACGCTGCCAAGGCATTCGACAGTGTCGAATGGCCTTACCTGTGGGAGGTGTTGAAGAGTTTTGGACTGGGCGACAATTTCATTCAATGGATTCGGTTGCTTTATGCAGCTCCTACAGCTAGAATCCGTGTTAACGGAGACCTCTCGGACTCTTTCCCTCTTTTCAGGGGCACAAGACAGGGGTGTCCTTTGTCACCCCTGTTATTTGCATTGGCCCTCGAGCCCCTGGCGGCTACTATACGTGGGCTGACGTCCATAGTGGGATTTAATAGAGGTTTGAGTGTTGAGAAGATCTCCCTTTATGCGGACGATACTTTGCTGTATCTGGGGGACGTGGATGGGTCCCTTTCAGAGGCTATGAGGGTAATTCGATACTTTGGCTCCTTGTCGGGATTCTCCATCAACTGGAGCAAATCGGTTATTTTGCCTTTGGATGACCCGACGATTTCATTGCCGGTTGCTGCGGAGTCCCTTAAGGTAGTCTCGTCGTTCAAGTATTTGGGGGTTCAGGTTTCGGCTAATCCAACGTCCTATCTGGTAGATAACCTCCTACCCCTTTTTAAGCGGCTTCAAATGACATGTAATACTTGGTGCAAACTCCCATTATCGGTTATAGGTAGAATTAATCTTCTAAAAATGGTTTGGTGCCCTCAATTGCTATATATTATGCATAACTCACCTCAGTGGATACCCCGTAGATGGTTTACCCGCATTGACACTTTGTTTAGGTCCTTAATCTGGAAGAAGGGTCCCGCTAGGATTAGTCTCTCTACCTTACAGTTTGCTAAGGATCAGGGGGGAGCGGCTGCTCCTGCCCCAAAACTTTATTTTTATGCTTCTCAGCTGCAGCATCTTAGTGGGATGGGAATTTTGAATGACTCCGACTCCATAGAGACCCTTTTGCAGACAGGAACTAGCGGTGTTTCGGTTTTGGCGAGTTTGGAGGCGGGATTGCCTTACCTGCCACAAACGGCGCCTACTGTCGTGCTTATGAGGAGGCTTTGGTCTGCGGTTAAATCCACCCTGCGAATCTCAGGATTTCTTCCAGATACCCCATTATGGGATAACCCTAATCTTGGGGAACTTTATGGACTGGACGGTTTTCAGACATGGAAGTCGGCAGGTATTATTAAAGTTGCTCAATTATATAGGGGCACCGTGTTGAAGTCATTTCTCGAATTACAGACTGAATTTGACCTTCCCAGACAGCAGTTTTATAGGTTCCTTCAGCTCCGACACGCTCTTCAGGCTCAGAGTAGAACTTCTACTCTAGTACTTACTAATCACTCTTTGATAGACAATGTATTCTTTGGGCGGGAGAAGAAGGGTTTAATTTCCTATGTTTACTCCAGCTTGCTAGCATCGATACAAGACCCCATGAGGTTTCCAAGTAGAAGGGGATGGACAGAGGATTTGGGGGACATTAGTGGTGAAACTTGGGAATTATGCTTGCAGGCAGGCCCGCTTACCTCTGTGTCTCAATCCCATAGACTATCTCACTTATTCTTGCTGCACAGGGTCTATCGTACGCCTATTCAGTTACATCGTTGGGGAAGGAGGGACTCGTCCGAGTGCCCCAAGCATTGTGGGGCGGAGGGGTCTCTCATTCACCTGATGTGGCGCTGTCCCAGGTTGCACCGGTACTGGGGCGATGTCACGGAGACTATTTCCTCAGTTTTTCAGGTCAGGGTCCCTTTGGACCCCGTGATATGTATTCTGGGAGCTATAGATGAAGAAATATATCCTTCTCCTATTAATATTGCTGTAATTAGACTACTGTATCTGGCCCGGAAGTTGGTGGCCAGGCTCTGGTTGTCCCCTCATGTCCCTACTAGGAAATTATGGATAGACCAAGTCAATTATATACTCATAAGGGAACATTTAACATATCAACATAGAAATGCGAGCAACAAATTTAATAGTATATGGGGGGCCTGGTTGGAAACTCCAGAGCTTGCTCCCCCGAGACTAGTTCTGACTCGTCTGCTGCAAGTCTAGGAGAGCCATATATTGGTGGGGAAATTGGTCCACATCTCAGCTATTTAATGTGTAAGCTCGATGTTTGAGGTGGGAGTGATTGGTCTCTGGAGGGGGTAGGTTCGACTGGGTATATAATTTCTGGTTGATGAAGTTATCTAAGTGGCCCGTTGGCCCTTTGGTTCTTTTTTTTTTGTTGTACTGGACTGGCGAAATATTTTTGTCCGATTCAGTGCATAGGGGAAATTTTGTTATGATTACTCCATTCTTTGGTATGATGTGTCATCGTATTGTTTTTTGGTGCCAATAAGTTATTCTATATGCAAGTCGTATCTATGTCTTTTATGTATACACAGCAATGTCTTTTCGTTGTACGTTGCAACGCCTCTGCCGTTATCCTGGCGAGCGCGTCTATGTCCAATTCAGGCAGCCGCGTTCCGTCCGCGTCACTTCCGGTGCGCGGACGTTTGCGCTCCACGCTGGAACGCGGAAGTGCGACCCAGCGTGGAGCTGTGCTTTTCCCCGCGAATTCGGGGCTATTTAAACTTTGAGAGATGTCGGCAGGGTGTTCCGATATTCTCTGTGAACCCCTGCCGCCATCTGAGACCGGAGATCTTCCTGCTCAGACGCCTGACGAATGCACCCCGTGATTCCTCCAGGCCATCACTCACCAACACTGCAGAAGCTTGTGCTTACTCTTACCTGTATCCTCTGGTGGCCCTGATACCAACCCAGCACCCCTGCATCCTCACCATAGCCTGGATCTTCATCTCCAAAGAGTCTGCTGAATCCTGGATAAAGTTCCCAACCATCTAACCTCATCTCTAAAAACAACGGAACCGCAAGTATTTGGGCATCAGCATAACAAACTGTCTTGTCTATTATCTACTCATAGATACAAGGGACTGTATTTATATGCCACTTCTCTACACATTCAATGTATACTCTCTTGTGAACTGAACTTTGACATTTGAGAACAAGTTGGCATAATGGCACAATAATAACTTACCATAGAACCACATTCCTAATATTACTGCTGCAGCATATTCCTATAGTGACTGATTCTGTGCTCATGAGACTGTATATTTAGTTTATTTCTCACGATAGCTTATGAAGTATTACGCTGTCCCCTTTTCATGTTTCGGTCTCCCAAGGAGGATATGATGACTTGACCCCATAATCTCATTTCAGTATTGAGAGTTAATTGGTGGTTAGACCTGATAAGCCTCCGCAGCTGAGATCCAAACCTATTCATAAATACAGAGAGCAGGGTCTTTACATACGTATGTCTTGTGCAATGTATTCTGTATATCGTTGTGATTGGCCCAATAAAATATTTTTCTGATTTAAAAAAAAATTCATGATGATCGGTGGGTGCACCTGGTGATCGACATCTGCTGTGTTTTGTCACAGCATGGCTGGGTCGCCATCGGTGTGCAATCCCTACCCGGAAGTGTCAGATCACGTACTAGGTACATGATCTGGAGCAGCGGAGCCACCTTGCCACCCTATATCTATGAATAGTAAGGAAAGGAAGGGGAAGCACTCCCAATGCCACATCCGTATAACTGAGAGAAGAACATAAAGGATTACTCAAAAAGGGTAACCAATGGTCGGACTTTAAAGGCAAGACAACAATAGAAATAGCAAAATAATATATTTATTACAAAAAATACAGACAGAACAACACAGTGTTCAAAAATAAAAAACCATACAAGATATTGAAATGTATGAGTTGTATCCCTTGTGCGTCTACGCGTTTCGCCGTGAGACTTCTTCAGGACGAACAACAACAAAAGATAGTGACGGAAAACAAATCTCACTATCTGAAATTAGATATATTATATTAACAAACTAAAATAAAATACATTCTGATGGTTAAAAAGAACATGCATTTCAAACATTCCATGTGCATCAAATAAAACGACACATATGTAAATACCTTAGGATAGATAAAGCCAGATATATAAATATATCCGAATATTAGAGACACTACAGGTATACAAGATGTTCCATAGAAAAATTTGTGGGAATGATATATGTGAGTATATCCAAAAGCTCTAGTAAATATAAAATATACGGAAACAACATATTAGAAAAAAAGGAGGCAGAAGTAAGAAGACATAGGTATATATGAAAACTACATACCTATGAACAGACTGAATGGAGAAAATTCTAAGGCAAACAAACTCCCTCTATGGGGAAGATCCAATACAGAAACCCCGCGATTCACGGACGACTTACGCAAACGAAAAAAAAAATTCAAATGAAACGCAGGAACGACGGCCATACTTAACATAGCAGGTTTAACTATACGCCACGAAACAGCAGCTTTAACTATACGCCAGAAAAAGCTGACTAGAGACGACGTAAAAGAATGCGACGGTCGCTCATACGTTCGTGGATCGTCGGAAATAGCTAATTTGCATACTCGACGCGGAAAACGACGTGAACGCCACCCAGCGGACGCCGAAAAATTGCATCTTAGATCCGAAGGCGTACAAAGCCGTACGCCTGTCGGATCTAACCCAGATGCCGTCGTATCTTGTTTTGAGGATTCAAAACAAAGATACGACGCTGGAAATTTGAAAGTACGCCGGCGTAGCAGTAGATACGCCGGCGTACCCGCTTTGTGGATCTGCCCCATAGAGTCCACAAATTGTCAAGATATGACATCCGGTATCAATTCAAGTAAACCAGGCTGATGTGGGAAAGTAAAAATCCCCTACTGGATAAGTACAACCAGTAGGAACTGAAAATACAAATAAGTATACATAAGGAGGGATAGCGCCAAATAAACATAAAAACAGAGAGCAAAGGGAATACTCATATAAGATTAGTGACGTAGAATGTACTGACGTAATGAAAAGGCGCCGCGTCCTATGAACAAAATAGATGGCCTGCGCCTGCCAGACGAAGCAACGCAAAGGCAGCAACGAGACAGCAGGCGCAGCGCGCATTCACCATCGCCTGCACAGAGGCACCAGCATACACAGCAACGGCCGAAAGATCGCCAAATAAACCCTACGGCGTCCACACATGCCGCCCACACATCGGCCAACCCCGCAGAACAGGAGCAGCCAGCCCAAGGAGCCGGGGCAGCCACACAGATCACGACGCAGCGCCCACAAAGCCCCACCACCAGCCAAGCACAATAACAAAAAAGCAAAAAAAGAAAAACCACATAGCATATAAACACCTAGCCACAAGATGGCAGTAGACTATCAGTAAATCCATTCATAAATCTTGCCAACAGCACAAAAACACAGATGAACATTAGAATGCATGCACAGCTAATAAAACTTTGAACATTGCTAATATGAAACTAATATTTGTGTTGAAACAGTGAAGCATATTTCTATACAATATGAATATATAATGTATCATTTGAATATGAAACAAATTGTTTCAGAACCTTCATGTCATTATGATTTATATATATTTTAATTACCTTTAAACCTTTAGACGAAATATCTTGGATCAATTTAGGCCAAGATCTGTGAGAAACAGTAAAGTATACTAATTTGGCCAACACAGGGTAGCAGAATAGCAAAACAAAAACAGACAAAGCTACACTGAGTGATAGACATGAGAGGCTAATAAACTGAGGAAAAGAAGAAGCACATTGATGGAAAAACACAGCGCATAGCATATGTAGCCTAATACTGCAGATTTATAAGAAGGGTTTGAAACTGATCATATCATTTAGACCCGGATGACTAGTAGCCCGCAATCTGTATACCGCCCCTGGGGTCCTCATAGACCCGATCCAGGGCGGCAAACTTGAAAACTTGCGGTTCATACTTGTGTTTGAAGGCCACATGGTGGCCAATAGTGGGGTTTAAGAGGCCACTAGTGGCATAATAGACGTGGTCCTTTATTCTCTTCCAAAACGGTCGAATAGTCTTCCCAACATAGAATGATCCACATCGACAGAATATGATGTAGATTACTCCTTTAGTTTGACACGTTATATGGTGTCTAAGGGAATGAGTTTGACCATTAGGGAATAGTATTGAATTATTAATTCACATAAA
Organism: Rana temporaria; assembly: GCF_905171775.1. Taxonomy (NCBI): domain Eukaryota; kingdom Metazoa; phylum Chordata; class Amphibia; order Anura; family Ranidae; genus Rana; species Rana temporaria. The sequence continues at coordinate 221,766,171 of NC_053491.1, read as the reverse complement.
TCACACTGGCCACACCTATAAGTCCTAGAGGTTCAGGGGGTTTGACACTTGTTTTACAATAATTACTCTGTACTAGACGATCTCAAATGGAGCCTGCACGTCGAAAAGTAATTTCCCGGCTGGTTCCTATGTATTTCATAAGGACAGGATCTGCAGATAGAATGTGCCAATGTTTTTGCATAATGAATCTAATTTGTGCATGTTAGTTAGAATATGTGGTTATAAATCTTATTTTGTTTGAGTTAGGTTTTTGGGGGACCATGCACGATTTTTCAGGATGTCCCAACACATATTTCTGTACTCAAGTTAATTCATGACCACCACTCTGCCGCCCTTGTCCGAGGGCTTGATCACCAAATGAGAATTATGACTTAGGTCCTCTAAGGCCTGTCTTTGTCCCGGCGTAAGATTCTGATTGACCGATCTATATGAAACAAACGATTCAACATCCCTGATTGTCTGGGTTAAAAATGGCCAGACATTGGAATTTGTATGGAGGGACGGAAAATGGGTAGATTTTTTTTTTTTTGACTGCTTTACTGAGGGAATCAATATCATTTTGATAGTGTAGCAACTGAACTCATTGACCTATAGCTTCCTTAGTTTCGTGAATGATTTCCTGGGATTCAGTTCCTTCGCTTTCATCCAAGAGAAGAACAAGATTTTTAAGGGCCCGAAAATCCGCCACCGTAAAATCTTTCCAGATTTCCTGGTGGGCGATGTCGGTCTGTCTTGTACATCTTTCAATGTCAAACATAAATTTATAAGTACCTTTTCTTGCAAATAAATAAAGATCTTTAATAAGTTTGAATCTAATGGATGAGGCGTTGGAGCAGAAGCTAAGGCCAAAGCTCAAATGTTCAAGCTCTGTCATACTTAGAGAGTAAGAAGATAGATTGATAACCTCCAATTAAGGATGGTTAATACAAGGCTCTCTATTAGGAGAAAGTGAATCCTGAGAGGGTAATTGGGTGGCAGGAGGGGGACTCAAAGAAATAGTAGTACCGTATTTGCCGGCTTATAAGATGACTGGGCGTATAAGACGACCCCCTAATTTTCCAGCTAAAATGCTGGTTTTGAGATATACTCACTGTATAAGACGACCCCTCACTGTGCCATTATACATGCCTCACTGTGCCATTATGCCTGCCTCACTGTGCCATTATGCCTGCCTCACTGTGCCATTATGCCTACCTCATTGTGCCATTATGCCTGCCTCACTATGCCAGTATGCCCGCCTCACTGTGCCAGTATGCCTGCCTCGATGATCTTCCTACCTTCTCCTGTTTGCAGAGTTTCTCAGGCTGCGGGCGTCCATTATTCAAAAGCCTCCTCCTCAGGCTGTTCCGTGATAGGCGGAACACAAATTTTCCCAGCAGAGCCTCTGTTCAGTGTTCCGCCTATCACGGATGTCCTCTCGTCCGTGGCCGAGGATGAGAAGGTATCCGTGATAGGCGGAACACTGAACAGAGGCTCTGCTGGGAAAATTAGTGTTCCGCCTATCACAGAACAGTCTGAGGAGGAGGCGCGCCGTCTGACAAACAGGTACCCGGCGTATAAGATGACCCCCGACTTTTGGGGCATGATTTTAGATGCAAAAAGTCGTCTTATACGCCGGAAAATACGGTATTAGTATTACTGGTACATGAGCTATGAGGAAAATACTGATCTATACGTCATCTTTTAACATCTTTCTGAGTAGCCCCAGCCACAGCTGTGCTATTAGGTCTAGCCAATAATTGAGCAGATTCTAAAATTTGATGTTGAATATCAAGTTCAGCCCTAGAGGTCAGAGAAGGAATAGAAGGATTCTCAGATGAGACACCCAGTGCTTGGTTAGGAAACATAGAAACCCCTCGGAAACCCAAGGGGGTAGCGTCTCTGAGTGAGGTTATTTTTTTTCAAATTTTCCTTTTTATTTGGTTTCTTTTCCAAGAAAACAGAAAGCAAGAAAGTGATACAGGAAACATAAGAAGAGGACTAAACACAGTCTTATACATCAACATATATATGGATATTATATTTATTCTCTCTCTTCAACTCTATTTACTGTTCATAATATCTGTATCACTACTAGTTTCAATCCATTCCTCTATGAGAGACCAAATACTTTCTACTTCTAAACTAAATTTCAGACTACCCGAGTATTCCATCTCCCCCTAAATATCCATTTATTCTTTATCTAAAGTACTAATTCCCTCCTTATCCCCGCAGCACTTCCTTCCTCATTTTATCCCCCCTTTCCCTCCCCCTTATCCCTACCTCTAGACCCCCTTCTTCCCCCATTCCCCTCCTCCAGCCGTCTATATCCTCAGGCCGGAGAGAAGAATTAGGAGAAGAGAAGAAAAAAAAAAGGGTAAAAATTAAAATGAATAAATAAACAAAAAAAAAAAAAAAAATTAATAAGACAATACAACCCTCCCCTCCTCCGCTGTCCTCCCACCGTGCGCGAAATGTTCTCTCTCCTATTTTCCTTCTTTCTTCCATCTACTACCCTTTATCCTATTCTCCTAATAGCTTTTTACCTTCCTCCGACTGTAAAAATAATTCCCAAGGTGCCCATATCATTTTAATTTGCTCTTTCTTATCTATTGTTTTTGGGAGGAGTTTCTCCATTATCCCTATTTTCCTTACTTTTTTCAGCCACATAGATATTGGAGGTGCCTCGGGGTCTTTCCATTTTGTTGCAATGCAACTTTTCGCCGCATTTATCAAATGACACATCATTGATCCCTTATATCTCACCGGATATATTTCAGCATGATGTAGTAGAGTGAGGTTATTTATACTTGGTCGGTCAATATAATCTGTTATTTGTTTTTTACTTTCAGTGCCCATCTGGTACCCACCGCCATATTGTGGTCGTTTCCTTGAGCTTCAACCCCTCTGTCGTCCTCGATCGCCTGTTTTGGAATTCTGTGAAGTATAAGGCCCCGTACACACGATAGAATCCATCCGCAGATAAATCCCAGCAAATGGGTTTCTGCGGATAGATCCTATGGTGTGTACACGCCAGCGGATCTGTTTCCGCGGAGAAATCTCCTCTGGGATGGATTCCAGCAGATCGGATATTTGCTGTGCTGCACAACATATCCATCTGCTGGAATCCATTCCAACGGATGGATCCGCTCGTCTGTACAGACTTACCGGATCCATTCGTCCAAAGGGATTCCCCGCACGCGTCGTAATGATTTGACGCATGCGGGGAATTCCTTATATGACAGCGTCGCGCCCGTCGCCGCGTCATAATCGCGGCGACGGCGCGACACGTCATCGGCAGAGGATTTCCGCGCGGATTTCAATGCGATGGTGTGTACACTCCATCCCATCGAAATCAGCGGAAATCTTTGAGAGGATTTATCCGTGGAAACGGTCCGCTGGACCGTATCTGCGGATAAATCCTCTCGTGTGTATGGGGCCTAAGAGTTGGCAGAAGAATCAGAGTCATTATTTTTCTCTTTGTCATGAGGTCTTCTATTGTTTTTATATGGACCTGGCCCCCTTTGTCCACCCCGTTGGCCATTGTTAAGTGACCAATTGTAGGCATTCTTGCCCGCAAAGGCCAGTTTATCACGTGATAGCTTATTGTCCTTTTTGAGGAGTAGATCTTTAGTAAAGGTCTGTATGTGTTCTTTGAATCGTATGTCAAAAGCTCCAAAATCTGGATTGTTCAGTATTGTTGTACTTTCATCATATATTCTTTTAATTTCACAGTCTACTAATTTTAGTTCCTGCATATAATACTCAACCATTAGTTCCGTCATTTTCTTTGAGCAAAGTTGAAGGTTTTGTTCCCACCGGGCCTTGAATTCAGGGTCAAGAGCCCACATATTGGGAAATACCTGTGTAAAAAAAAGCGGGGTAGGAAGAGAGGGGGAGAGGGGTGTAGGAAGAGGTGGGGGAGGGGGGTGTAAGAAGTGGGGCGGAGGGGGTGTAGGCAGTGGGGGGTAGTGAGAAAGGGGGTGTAGGACGTGGGGGGTAGTGAAATAGAGGGAGGGGGTAGTGAGAGAGGGGGGAGAGGGTGAGGGGAGTGTAGGAAGTGGGGGGTAGTGAGAGAGGGGGGAGGGAGAAGGAGAGGGGGATTGATCAGTATGTCTGCTACGTCCCACCATTATACTATATAAAGTACAGTAAATCCCCCACCCACATGTCTCCTCTCAGAGTGGTCTTCCCCTGTTTGTGTAGAAGGCAGGATGTCACGCTCCGGTTCTCAGCTGCTCATCGGTCCCTCTCCCCTCCTCTCACCATCACATCCAGTAACACTTACCCACTCCAGGAAGTGTCCTCCTCCTCCCCGGGCTCTCTTGGGTCCCTCTCTCTCCTCTCAGGACCAGGAGCCTTTGATACCACCCATCCCGTGGCTAAATTCTTACTGCCCTGTCCACCCAGGAGTCTCTTAGGCCTTGTACACACGAGAGGATATCCACTGGAAACGGTCCGCCGGACCGTTTCCAGCGGATACATCCTCTGGCGGATTTGGATCTGATGGCTGTACACACCATCAGATCGAAATCCCCGCGGAATACATCCGCGGTGACGTGGCCGCACCGTCGCCGAGCCGATGATGCGGCGACGTGCGCGACCCTGAAGGTAAATACTTCCACGCATGCGTCGAATCATTACGACGCATGCGAGGGATAGGAGCGGACGGACTGATCCAGTGAGTCTGTACAGACGACTGGATCAGTCCGCTGGACTGGATTCAAGCGGATAGATTTCTTAGCATGCTAAGAAATTTTTATCCGCTGGGAATCCGTCGGCTGGATTTTTATCCGCTGCGCAATGTCCGCTCGGACGTACACACGACCAGATCTATCTGCTGGAACTGATCCGCGGATCAATCCCAGCGGATAGATCCGGTCGTGTGTACGGGGCCTTATAGGTCCCACTACTGGTCGCGGCCCTCAGGCACTCAGCCCGAGAGCCTGAATGGTCAGTCCACCCCTGGGGGCGGGCCTTGCACTGGTCACTGAGCAACCTTGGCCGGCGATCACTCGGCATTGCTTCACCTACCAGGAGTTGGGAAACAATGATAGAATTAAGAGAAGTGAATGCATGGAATCAACATGGGATCGAATTTGCGGGGAAATGCCCCGGTTTGCCCTATGGCCAATCCGGGCCTGGTGGCATGCATTTCCCTGCTAGTCAATTTGTTCAGAAGGATCCAAGAGTTTCTCCAGATTCTGACACAGCTGAACCTATGCAGGTTGATCCATTTCTACTCAGGAGAAAGAGAGAAGACGTTCAGAAAACCTGTATTCATATTGTGGGGACTCTGGGCATTACACAGTTAACTGTCCTAACAAGGTTAGAAGAACAATTGCAGCGGCTGATGTGATCATGCCTGAACACATAAACTACCGTATTTATCGGCGTATAACGCACACTTTTTTCCCCTTAAAATCAGGGGAAAATCGAGGGTGCACGTTATACGCCAATCCCTGCTGTCTCTGAGCACCGCCGACAATGACCGAGCCGGGCCGAGTGTACGGCTCGGCCACGCTCGGCTCCGCCCTCAGGACACAGCAAATCCGGCAAGACAGCAGATGGACACCTCCAAAGCTGCAGATGGACACCCACAAGGCTGGATGGGCCGCAGACGGACGCCGGACAAGGCCGCCGATGGACGTCGGGCAAAACAGCAGACGGACACCGAAAAATGTAAGTTTTTTTTTTTTCCTTAAACTTCCCTTCTAAGTTTGGGGTGCGCGTTATACGCCGGCGCGCGATATGCGCAGATAAATACGGTATATTACCCAGTCAATCTCCCCATTGATTCTTGAAGAGAATAAAGTAAATTCTGTACTATCTCATTTTATCATCCCTATTAAACTGATCTCTGATGGTATTGAAATTCCTTGCTTTGCTGTGCTGGACTCTGGGGCTGGGGGTAATTTTATACACATAGAATTTGCCCACAGTAATAATATCCAAACAAGAAATAAGTCAGCTCCTATCTATATGGAGACGGTCAATGGTTCACCCTTAACTTCAGGACCTGTTACCCATGAAACAGTGCCTTTGGTACTGCAATTTGAAGCTAACCATCATAAGACCATCAGTTTTCAGCTGATTACGTCACCCAAATTTCCTGTCATCCTGGACATTCCTTGGTTTTCCACCCATAATCCCTCCAACTGGGAAGCAAGGATTATAAGCTTTACATTCCCCCATTGCGAGGAATTCTATACAGAACCTTGTCAAACAAATTCTTTGCCGGTCAAGGAATCACAGGTGGATGTTGTTACTAAGAAGTCATATGACAACCTGCTTTCACAATATCATAAGTTCCGGGATGTCTGTGATAAGAAGAATGCTGATTAGTTACCTCCTCATCGCCCATATGATTTTCCCATTGAACTGCTCCCAGGGGATGAAATACCTTTTGGTCGCCTTTTCAATCTTTCAGAACCTGAATTAAAGGTTCTCAGGGAATGGATTGATGAGAATTTAGAGAAGGGCTTCATTACACCCTCAACGTCTCCTGCAGGGGCAGTCCAGTTCTTTGTTGCAAAGAAAGATTCCACCTTGCGTCCATGCATTGACTAATGGGACCTGAATAAAATCACTATTAAAACCGATATACACTTCCTTTAATCTCTGAAATGTTGGAAAGACTCCTCTCTGCCAAAGTCTTCACAAAACTAGACTTACAGGGGGCATATAACCTCATCCGCATGCGTCAAGGAGACAAATCAAAAACCGCCTTTAGAACCAGACATGGCCATTTTGAGTCCCTGGTTATGCCTTTTGGCCTCTGCAACCCCCCTGCCACTTTCCAACACTTCATCAATGAGGCTTTTCGAGACCCATTGGACCAGTTTGTGATTGCTTATCTGGATGATATTCTCATCTTTTCTAATAACCTGGAGGAACATCGCAAACATGTTTGCACTGTCTTTGAAAGGCTAAGGAAGAACCAACTTTATATTAAATTGGAAAAATGCGAGTTTGGATGAACCCAGATGCAGTTCTTGGGATATATTATTTCTCCTAAAGGAGTAAGCATGGATCCTGAGAAGATCAAAGCAGTAGTGGATTGGCCCTAGTAATGTTAAAGAGATACGATTTGTTAGTTTTGCCAACTTCTACAGAAAATTCATAAGAAACTTTTCTAAGGTGATGGCACCAATTACACAACTGACAAGGAAAGGGATGCCCTTTGTGTGGTGAACTGAGGCACAGACTGCTTTTATTAAGCTAAATATTCTTTTCATTGGTACATCCCGATCCTGAAGTTCCTTTTATAGGGGAAGTGGATGCCTCAGACTCTGCTGTGGGAGCTATCCTTTCTCAGCGAAAAGGAGAAAAAATGCAGCTTCATCCTTGTGCGTATTTCTCTTTCTTAATGTCATCAGCCAAAATAAATTATGACATTGGAAATAAAGAGTTTGGGCTAGATTCAGATAGCCCGCCGTAAGTTTGTGCGGGCGTAGCGTATCTCAGATACGCTACACCGCCGTAACTTAGTGAGGCTGGGGCTGGATTTACAAAGAACCTGCGCCCTAAGTTACGGCGGCGTATCGTAAATCTGCCGGCGTAAGCGGGCCAAATTCAAATTCTGAAGAGGTAGGCGTGTTTTATTTTAATAAAACATGACCCCACTTAAATGACGTCTCTAATGAACGGCGGGAACGTATCCCAGTGCGCATGCTCCTAATCACGTCTCAAATAGTCAATGCTTTCGACGTGAACGTAATTTACGCAAAGCCCTATTCTCGAACGACTTACGCAAAATTCGACACTGTCCATACTTAACATTGGATACTCCTCATATAGCAGGAGTAACCTTACGCCGGAAAAAGCCTTACGTAAACAACGTAAAAAAATCCGCCGGGTGCACGTACGTTTCTGAATCGGCATATCTAGCTCATTTGCATATTCTACGCCGAAATCAACAGAAGCGCCACCTAGCGGCCATCGTAAATATGCACCCTAAATACGACGGCGTAGGAGACTTGCGCTGCTCGTATCTTAGCCTAATTTAAGTGTATCTGGTTTCCAGAATACGCTTAAATTTACGACGGCGTAGATTCAGAGTTACGACGGCGTATCTACTGATACGCCAGCGTAACTCTCTCTGAATCTAGCCCTTTCTGAATAGAGGCATCTGCTGGAAGGGGCTAAACATCCATTAACTGTTCTCACTGATCATAAGAATCTACAATTAATTAGTTCTGCCAAGAGGATGTCTTCTAGACAAGAATGTTGGTCACTGTTCTTTTCCAGGTTTAATTTTATCATCTCGTATCGACTTGGGTCAAGGATTGGTAAGGCCGATGCATTATCAAGGATGTTTACTGAACCATGCCAGGAAGACCAGGGCCATCTTAATAGCATCATGGGCCCCTGGGCAAAGTAATGCACTGGGGCCCCCTACTAGCTTGCCCCAATTTACACACCTCCTTTCAAGAAATAAAGTATAAATAGTTGATAGAATTAAACATATAATCATTACTCCTTTCAAACTAAGTTTTTTTCAAAAGGAAAACATTCCATAAATTAAAGTCTAGTCAACACAAAGGGCACAGTACAGGGGGAATGCAGAAGGGCACAGTATAGGGGAGGTCAGGAGGGCACAATACTGGGATCAGGAGGGCACAGTGTAGGTTCTGGGATGCTTCCCGGGAAACGACCATATCGGGACCGTTTAGTAAAAAGCGTGACGGTCCCAGCAAATCCGGGACAGTTGGCAAGCATGATGTAATGCAAAATTATTGTGGGGCCCCCATGTGCCTGGGGCCCCTGGGCAGTGCTCAGGAGTGCCCTTGCATTAAGATGGCCCTGAGGAAGACAACCCTGAATGTACTATCCTGCCTCAAAAGAACTTAATAGGGGCCACAGGTTTAAAAAAGGAGGGGTATGAAAATTAACCTCTTCTCAATAATCCACCTACGGATATTAACCTTGTGTAAAAGAATGGCTTTTAGACTCTATGGGCCAGATTCAGGTAGAATTGCGTAAATCCGTGGCGGCGTAACGTATCACATTTACGTTACACCGCCGCAAGTTTTACGGGCAAGTGCTTGATTCACAAAGCACTTGCCTGTAAACTTGCGGCGGCGTAACGTAAATCCATCCGGTGCAAGCCCGCCTAATTAAAATGGGCCGTGTATCATTTAAATTAGGCGCGTCCCTGCGCCGAACGTACTGCGCATGCTCCGTTTTGAAATTTCCCGCCGTGCTTTGCGCGAAATGACGACGCATCAACGTAATTTTTTGAACGGCGACGTGCGTTACGTCCTTTCCTATTCATGGACGACTTACGCAAAAAAAAAAAATTTGAAATTCGACGCGGGAACGACGGCCATACTTTAACATAGCAAATATAAGCAATTGAAATAGCATCCGTAACTTTACGCCAGGAAAAGCCGACTAGCGATGACGTAAGAGAATGCGACGACCGCGCGTACCTTCGTGGATCGCCGTAAACAGCTAATTAGCATACCCGACGCGGAAAACGACTCAAACTCCACCCAGCGGGCGCCGAAGTATTGCATCATAACATCCGAAGGCGTACGAAGCCGTACGCCTGTCGGATCTTACCCAAATGCCGTCGTATCTTGGTTTGAGGATTCAAACTAAAGATACGACGCAGGAAATTTGAAAATACGCTGGCGTATCAGTAGATACGCCGGCGTATTTCATCTGTGAATCTGGCCCTATGTACCTGAATCTGCTCAAATTGAAGCCCTCAGGTTTGTTCATGACTCAAAACTAGCTGAGCATTTTAGGATTTCCAAAACAGAAGAGCTCTTGTTACATTCCTTTTGGTGGCCCAGCTATAAGAAAGATGTCAAACCGAGAGGACCAATCAAACATTGAAGCAAGCAGTACCTTCGATGTTTTGTCAGTTATCTTCCGGATGACTGGGTGGATTATCTTTCTACAGCAGAGTTTGCATATAACAATTCTAAACATAGCTCAACTTCTCAAAGTCCTTTTTTTTTTAAAAAACATTTTTTTAGTCCTGATCTCCCCTATCTCAACTCCATGAATGTTACAAGAAGGCTGCTGATACACATCGCAGATCACTTCCTACCTTTCATGTGGGTGACAAAGTTTGGTTATCAACCAAAAATTTGAAGGTCCATTTTCCGTCTGCAAAGCTGGGCCAGAAGTTTGTAGGAGGATTCAAGATTTCTGCTCAAATCAATCCGGTTACTTTTTGCTTAAAACTTCCTAATAGTGTGAAAATTCACCCTGTTTTTCACGTATCACTACTTAAACCATTCAATGAAAATCCCTTTTCTGGGAAAAAAAACTTCCACCTCCTCCACCTGTTGAGGTACAGGGTAAAGTAGAATTTGTGGTGGAGAAAATTCTTGATTCCAGGATGTTTAGAAACAAGCTACAATATCTGGTCCAATTAGAAGGATATGGGCCAGGAGAGAGTTCTTGGGAACCTGAGGGGAACATTCATGCCCCTAGATTAACAAGAGAAATCCACCAGAGGTTTCCTTAAAAACCCAGCCCTAAGACATCCAGAGGACATCCTGAGAGGAGGGGAGTACTGTCAGGACCTGGGCTCGAACCTGGGAGCTCTTCTGTGTCTGGCATTGACTCTTTCCACTGAGCTATCTAGGATGCTGGACAGCACCCTGCCTGATCTATTGGACAATCCTATCTGATCCATTGGACAACCCTGCCTTGCCTTGATTGGTGTTGAACCTTAAACTCTTAGCTCCTCCCATGAACTTCCTATATAAGCCTTGTCTCAGCACTTCCTCTTTGCCAGGTTATTGTGCCTTCTCAGCCAGTGCCTTGCTCTTGACTTCCCTGCTGCCGTCTGTATTTGCTACCACTCGTGATTGACCCTTGGCTTGTTCCTACTGCCTGATCCCAACCTGCTACTACTCATTAGCGACCTTTTGGCTTGCTTACTGACCACACTGCAGTTTAATCCTTATCTGCTCTGCTCATCCACTACTGACCCCGGCTTGCTCACACCCTGGTATGGCAAACCTGAGGACCGCTACTTAGTACTAGCACGCAGCTAAATCCATCTCCACCATCAGGAGCTCTGGTGAACACCGGCTAGTACTTAGACTCCGCACCTCAAATGAGCCTTTGTCATCTGCCAGAGTGACTGCCTGTATAACTATCCTATTGGTCGGTGGTAGTCCTGCAACTGCTATAGCATCTGGTCTTCAAGCCCGATGCCTGATCGTGACATCCTGCATCTGTTCCTGATCTGGCCGTTTGTGTATGACCTGGCCTGCCTGTACCTGCCTGTAAATATGGGGGTGAGTGGCGCTGCCTGTCACTTAGAGAGTGACCTCCAGTATTGACTAACAGCTTTAAACTGCAAGTGCTAGTTAAACCACAATGAAAAATAACTAATATAATGTAAAAATACAGTTGTGCTCATAAGTTTATGTAGCGCCCTGCTCCCAATGATTGGGGCGCTATTATAAATTTAGGGGGCGTCTGAGCCAATAGTTGGGCTCAGACTTTATTAATTTCATGGAAATTAGCCTCGATTCTGGCTATGGTTGTGCTTGATGGAAGTTTTCCCTTGTTGCCTGTAGGTGGCATTATCACCTCAGGCCCATGTTGGAACTCAGGCGAACCATGGTGTGTTAAGTGACCCTTCTCGACAGCAGCCCAGTGGGAGTGGTGCCCCACTGTGCATGCTGGGAAGGGAAACTTAAGTGGCAGACGCCGGTCTTCGTGCTCCTTCGCATCGTGGTCCTCCTGGCGCGAGGCACGAGTGTTTGATTTCCAGCCCCAGGACCACATTGGTCCGAGGCTGCATCTCGATCGGGTAGGCCCAGCTATGCTGGCTGGGGCCTATGAATCTAAAGGGGATGCCAAGCTGTCTATCGAAGTGGGGGAAGCTGCTTAACGAAGGAGACCGGGGGGAGGACCTGCCCTGGAGAAGACCAAGCAACGCAGGCTGGTGTCTCAGGATAGGCCTGGTGATTTTGTTAACAAGGGATTCACTACTCAATGTGTCTTACAGCCCGCCGGATCGGCTTAAAGGCTCTTTTGCTGTAAGGCAGGAAGTTTGGGACTGAAATTCTGTTGTGGAGGATTCCCTGACTATCCATTTTTCGCTCTCAGACGGTCTGTGGCAGAGACTGTTCTCATACTGTCCGTGCATCATTCCGGCTGCTAGGCCATGTGAGAGGGGTCTATCCAGGTGAGCTATACCCACTCAGGAGTGAGTGGTGAATACTGGAACTTTAGATACTTTTTGTGCATTCTGTACGGCGTACCTGAACCTTCCCCTTCTCTCTATAACCTCTACTTCCTTCACATGTTGTCAGGTCACCTGTGGCCAGGTGACAAGTGCAACTCCTTAGGGTCAGGGATGCACCACAGGGTAGTGAACCCTATAGCCGACTGCTGCGAACAGAGAGGAAGTGTGAGTCTAAGACCCAGCTTGGTGTTCACCAGAGCCTCTGGTGGTGAGGATGGCATTCGCTGCAGCTGGATCCAGGTCGCAGCCCCTGGGGTCCCCTAGGTCACGCTCCGTAGGGAGAGAGGGGAAGCAGCACACAGGACACAAGCGATAGTGATGGGTAAGCCGAGGTCAGGGCAACAGGCAGACAAGGGTAACCAAGGGACATGCCAAAAGTCAGGGAAACGAGCAAACAGGAGTGTTAACTTAGCACACAGCAGACAGGAACTCAAGCTACAAACAAAGTTGAACAGCACTGCAGACTTGCAGTGCAACAGTTAATATATACTTCCTGGGATGGCCTGGGGTGGGGCCATACAGGAAGGAGAGATGATAAAAAGGCAGCCAGAACAGAGTCAGGCCTCTAATGAACACATGGGGACAGGTAAGCTGCCAGACTTTATTGCATATCCATGACAGTACCCTCCCTCTTATGGCCCCTCCCCAGCCCGGGCCCAGGCTTAAAGGGAAATCTCAGATGAAACCTCCTCAACAGACGGCGTGCAAAGACCTCAGATGCAGCGATCCAAGATGCCTTCTCATGACCAAACCCTCTCCAATGCACAAGATACTGAAGAATGCCTCTGCAGAGACGAGAATCCAGAACATTGACCAGAAGCGAAGTAGAGAGAGGACGAGAGGATTTATTGAGGACCAAAGACCTTTTGGAAATAAGCAAGGGCATGAGAGGATCAACAGGAATCTGAGGAGAGTTCCCCAAACCCTTAAAGATGTACTGGGCATCTAGCACAGGACCATCAGACTGGACAGAGGTCAGAGGAACCCTGAGGTCAGGTTGGTTAGAAGGTGACATGACACAGGAGTCAAGCTGGATAGCAGAAAAACCAGCAGAATGCAGAGAGCCCTGAAAACAAGGTTGAAAACCCCACCTGGCCGAATGAGGCAGTCTATCCCAAGGAGGGTTTGAGCCCCTTAGACAGGTTTGAATGGATGTAATATTACTAGGATGAGGCGAGGTTGCAGAAGGTCCTGAACAAGAAAAGGTAGAAGGCTCACTGGGCATGGGCTGGCATAGCTGATGCAGAAAGCCAACTGAATAGCATAGTCAGGTGTAGTAACTAACCGAATCGCACCACAAGGTGTAGCAACTGCAGAACTTGCAGACAAGTTAGCCTGGCTGTGCATTTTAGGGACAGACAAAGATAAACTGGAGTGAATGATCGGCTCAGGTTCACAGGCGGGCTCCTCATCCAGAGTGCCACATCAGCCTGACTATTGCAGGACACATCTCGGACACCACTACATGCAGTAGGAAGAGCAAAAGATACTGGAATGGTGGCAACAGGAAGTTTCTTTTTTGGGGCAAACTTGGGTAGGCAGGATGTGGAACAGGAGGGGTGACCCCAAGCCAGGATCTGTCCGGCAGTCCAGTCAATGTGTCGAGAATGGAGCCTTAACCAAGGAAGACCTAAAACGATAGGAGCTGAGGCCTTAGGTAGGATAAGGAAGGATATCCACTCCTGGTGAAGTGTCTCTACTGACATCTTAACAGGGAGTGTCTGAAAGCGAATAGGACCCCCTAGTGCCATCGATCGTCAGTGCCATCAATCGCCAAGACCACCAATGGCGTGGTGAGGGGCAAGAGGGTAAGTCTCATGGACGATGCGATTTCCCAGTCCATGAAGTTGCCAGCGGCTCCGGAATCCAGATATGCAGAGACCGAATGAGAAGAAGCACCAAGATGAAGGGACACAGAAAGAAGAAGACGAGAAGGTGAAGGTGATATTCCTGGGTCCAATACTCCACTTTCCAGATGTATTGAACCCGAGCGTTTCTCCGGGCGAAGAGAGCAAGTGTCACGAAAATTACCTTTGCCCCCACAGTAGAGACAAAAGCCCAGAGTTCTGCGCTTAGCACGTTCCTCGGGAGATAGCCTGGTCCAACCCAGCTGCATGGGTTCCTCAGCTGGCAGGAGATGCTCCATGGGTCGAAGAGAGGGGAGCTCAGGCTGACGAAGGACCAAGGAATGCTGGCGTCGCCTTTCTCGGGATCTTTCCTGAAAGTGAATATCGATCAAGTTACACAAGGAGATCACTCCGTCCAGATCAGTGGGGATGGTTCTTCCTGCTAATTCATCCTTCACTCTATCAGAAAGGCCATGCAAAAAGGGGCGACTAAGGCCTCATTGTTCCAGCTCAATTCAGCTGAGAGGATACGGAACTGAAGAGCATATTGTCCCACTGAACTGGATTCTTGGCGGAGTCTTATAAGGGCGCTGGCCAATGAGGAGACACGAGCCGGTTCTTCGAAGCTATTCCGAAAAAGTTTCAAGAAAACAGACAGGCTAGAAACCACTGGATCATTAAATTCCCACAGAGAGGCAGCCCAGGCTAAGGCTTCACCGGAAAGGAGGGAAATGATATAGGCTACCTTTGTCCGATCAGACAGAAAGTTTTGAGGCTGAAGCTCAAAATGAATGGTGCATTGGCTAAGAAACCCCCTGCAGGCCTTGGAGTCTCCAGAAAAATGGATTGGAGGTGGTAGTTTCAGTGAATGCGACAGGCACAGCCACTGGTTGTACTTGGGGTTGCGAATTCAGGGTTCCCAACAAAGTCTGAAGCTGTTCAAAGCGAGAAGCTAGATCCTGTAGGAAACGCATCACCTGAGTCTGATTAGCTTCATGCGTCTCGAGTCTGCGAACAATGCCCTGTAATGGATCGTCTGCGGGGAGCGGAACATCGGCCGGGTTCATGGCTGTTCAAACTGTCAGGTCACCTGTGGCCAAGTGACCACAGGGTAGTGAACCCTATAGCCGACTGCTGCCAACAGAGAGGAAGCATGAGCCCAAGATTCCCCAGGACGCGGAGTCTAAGACTCAGCTTGTTGTTCACCAGAGCCTCTGGTGGTGAGGATGGCCTTCGCTGCAGCTGGATCCAGGTCGCAGGCCCCTGGGGTCCCCTAGGTCACGCTCCGTAGGAAGAGAGGGGAAGCAGCACACAGGACACAAGCAATAGTGATGGGTAAACCGAGGTCGGGGCAACAGGTAGACAAGGGTAACCAAGGGACAGGCCAAAAGTCAGGGAAACAAGCGAACAGGAGTAGTCGGAGACGAGCCAAAATCGGTACACAGAAAGGTTAACTTAGCACACGGCAGACAGGGACTCAAGCTACAAACAATGTTGAACAGCACTGCAGACTTGCAGTGCAACAGTTAATATAGACTTCCTGGGATGGCCTGGGGTGGGGCCATACAGGAAGGAGAGATGATAAAAAAGGTAGCCAGAACAGAGTCAGGCCTATAATGAACACATGGACACAGGTAAGCTGCCAGACCTTATTGCATATCCATGACACATGTTTTAGGCAGAAAAAATAAATAAAACCTAAGAGTTGAAGGTTTTACATCTTGTGTGGACATTACAATTTCTACAGACTTTCTCCCCTGGACAACGAACTTAGAGGTAACGTGCAAAACCCAATCTAAACCAGCAGCTCCTTCGGGGGGGGGGGGGGGGGTGCTACATTTACATACCCTGGCAGAATTTATGATTTCTTGACCATTTTTCATAGAATATGAATGATAATTAACACAAAAACATTTCTTCCATTCATGGTTAGTGTTTGGCTGAAGCCATTTATTATCAATCAACTATGTTTACTCTTTTTAAATCATAATGACAACAGAAACTACTCAAATGACCCTGATCAAAAGTTTACATACTCTGGTGATTTTGGCCTGATAACATGCACACAAGTTGACACAAAGGGGTTTGAATGGCTATTAAAGGTAACCATCCTCACCTGTGATCTGTTTGCTTGTAATTAGTGTGTGTGTATAAAAAGTCAATACGTTTCTGGACTTCTGACACACCCTTTCATCTTTCATCCAGTGCTGTACTGACGTTTCTGAATTCTGAGTCATGCAGAAAGCAAAATAATTGTCAAAAGATCTGCGGGGCAAAATGTAGTTGATCTGTATAAAACAAGAAAAGGATACAACAAGATATTGAGAATGCCAATCAGCCGTGTTCAAACTCGAATCAAGAAGTGGAAAATGAGGGGTTCTATTGAAACCAAACCACGGTCAGGTAGACCAACTAAAATTTCAGCCACAACTGCCAGGAAAATAGTTTTGGGATGCAAAGAAATCCCCAGAAATCATTTCAGATGAAATACAGGACTCTCTGAAAACATGTGGTGTGGCTGTTTCAAGATACACAATAAGAAGGCACTTGAAGAAAGATGGGCTGGTTGGTCGAGTCGCCAGAAGAACTTACTATGCAAATGCCTCAAAGTATCCCACTTACAATATGCCAAACAGCACAGAGAGAAGCCTCAAACCTTCTGGCACAAAGTCATTTGGAGTGATGAGACCAAAATTTTGATTTTTTGATTTTTGGCCACAGCCATAAACACTACATTTGGAGAGGAGTCACAGAAAATTTGGTCAAAACTGTTGGCAAGATGAATGCAGTATGTTATCAAAAAATACTGGAGGAACATTTGCATTCATCAGCCAGGAAGCTGCGCATAGGACGTACTTGGACATTCCAACATGACAATGATCTAAAACACAAGGCCAAGTTGACCTGTCATTGGCTACAGCAGAATAAAGTGAAGGTTCTGGAGTGGCCATCTCAGTCTCCTTACCTCAATATCATTGAGCCATTCTAGGGAGATCTCTAATGTGCAGTTCATGCAAGACAGCCATCCAAGAATGTACAGAAACTGGAGGCTTTTTGCCAAGAGGAATGGGCAGCTTTACCATCTGAGAAGATAAAGGTGTCCTTTTATGAAAGTGAGATCAGCGGCGATCCCGATTCTCACCGCTGATCTCAGGTCATACACAGTTTATATAGCTGAGGTAATCAGCGGAGAACCTGGTGCAAACAACCCCCCTCTGCATTCAGTACCTCAGATCATCGCAGCGACGGTCACGGCACATGGACAGAAGGTTCCCTCGGCCCTTCCCCCTCTGTACACACAAACAGAGAGGAGGGGGAGGCGGCAGCTGCTTTTTTTATTTATTATGCACTTTTGAACATAAGAGTGAGGTTTAAGGTATCATATATGCACAGTACCCCAATATCTGTCCTAAGGTTGGGAAATAATCTGTATAACTAGTACGCATGAAGGGATGTATATATTTTTTTGTAGGTACTCCTTGATGTGTATATATACACCACTTCTATATAGGCACGTTTGCAGTTTTTACCTGGCGAGACGGCCCAAAAGGGTGATTTCAATTCATTCACTTAGTGCACACGTTCTCTGGGCTTAATCACCAACCATACGTAATTAGTAGCCTGTTACCTCTGGAGGTCCATCCCCAGGGCTTAGATATTGTTATATATTTTTACATTATACTATTTTTTTTTTTTCATTGTGATTTAACTAGCATTGCACTTTAAAGCTGTTAGTCAACACTGGAGGTCACTCTCTAAGTGTCAGGCAGCGCAACTCACCCCCGTGTTTTTTTTGTCTGGGCTTCATTAGTGGAGCTCTTAGGGGAGGCAGCAGCCTAGCCCACCTAAGCGCGGTTATCCAACTATTATAACTGTACCTGCCTGTGTTTCTACCTACAGAACACCGCTTCTCTGACTGCTGTGTCCATCTTCCAGTCTGTTGCACTATACTTCCAGTCTGTTTCAGTCTTCAGCCTTCAGCTGTTCCTGGTCGTCTTCCTTGTGGAGGTCCTCCACAGTGCCATCTGATGTTCCTACCAGCCTGTTCACCAGTGATCCTGCCAGGTACTTGTGTCATGCTGCACTACCGAGCTCTCTGTCTGCTCTATCAGGGTCAGAGGTGTAAGAGAGGCCTTCCCCTGCATATCAGGCTCTACCATCATTTACGTGACAGTGTGCAAGTGTACCTAAAAAAATTGATGCTGGTTTAAAGCCAAAGGGTGGTCACATCAAATATTGACTTGATTTAGATTTTTCTTCTGTTCTCTCATCTTGCATTTTGCAAATGGGTTTGGCAACCTGTCAATCACAATCTACCGGTTGGCCGTGGGCAGGTGATAAGTAGATCATGATTGGGTCCCTGCTGTTCCCACCCTCAAGTGCTAGTGGCAGAGCAACATGGAGAAACAAATAGTTTAGGTGTGTTCATCGCCTGAGCTCTTCAACCTGGATAAAGTCCAAGCGTATCCTAGGTGGACATTCTCTGTCACGCGGCACACCACCTTACATACATGCGGCTGCTGGGCGGGGAATGCTGGCACTGTCTAGGATGCTCTGTCGGCTTGGACATCTGTGCTGTGAAAAATGGATTTGTGGTGAGGCTGACTCAAAAAGTACTGCTCTGGCAGGTTTGGGCTCTTGTGCACTACAGTGTGTTGTGCTGATCCCCACAAGCCCTCCGCTCTAGTCCATCCAAGGTTGCTTGTCTGTGATATCATGTGGGATGAATGAGAGAGGAGGGCCGGCGGTGATATGCATACCACAACAAGTAGATCTGCCACAGCAGCTTCCCTGACCCACTCTTCATCAAGTAACAACTTTTGTGCCCTTCTTACCCCCAGAACCAAGCCCTCCTGACCTCTGTGTACTGTACCCTTCTTACCCCCAGTATCATGCCCTCCTGACCTCCATGCACTTCTCCCTCCTGACACCCAGTACCATGTCCTCCAGGCCTCCATCTACCGTGCACTTCTAACTGATTGGTACACTGCACTGCTAACCTCCTGTCCTCTACCCTGCTGATGTCTTGTCCTCTGTCCTGCTCACCCCTGTGCACTGCCCTACCTACTACTGACCTCTGTACACTGCCCTACATACTACTGACCTCTGTACTCTGCCCTACCCTTTACAGATGCTACACAGAGAACTTCACCTATTGCTTATGCTAAGAGGTGCCTCTCAGGAGACATTTCACTATATTCTAACCTTCTTCTGTAGCCCCATTATAGTATTATTCACCTTGCATTTAATGCTTATATGCACTGATTATTGCTGACTTTGCTGATTTATGAGTAAATCCCGGTCTAGAGGTACATAGCTATATTCTACGTTACCTTGGCAATGTGAGTATACTGTCTAGTAGACTGTGTCTGAACCTACTATGCATTCTGTGTGTTCATTTATGCTCAAACCACTATTTATTCTAACTCGTACCCATACATTCAGTTAATTTACCACTAGACATTTTGTCCATTTCCTGGTGCTAATTTACAGCCAAATTAAAGGTATCTATACTCATGTTCTTTTAATTGTTGCACTACCTTTCATTCAAGCAGGTGTGTCAGAGGGGCCAAGGTTATTCTTGGAGTTTAGGCACAGAGCAGACAATTGAAATTACCAAGTGGCTTCTGCGGGAGTGGTGGTACACTGTTAATAATAGGACTGACAGGAAATTGGAGTCAGTCATTAACAGGAAACAAGAGTATGTAACCAAAAAGTTTAAACTATTGCTGTGAAAAAATGTGCAGCTCTACTTTCTAAAGTCCTGTTTATTTAACTCCATCCAAAGGCTTGCACAAACAATCCATTCTGAAGTATTGATTGTGAAATGAATGGCTAGGTGAGATGAAGTATAATATCAGCTAATCTAAATCAGACGTATTGCTGCATCAGTGTTCAAACTAATAATGGTAGACTGTCCTCATTCTGAGGTCAAGTCAGATAAATGAAGAATATGATCTTCTGGTTATCCACCTTTTAAGGACATGGAAGGGTATCTGTAAAATAAAGTATTTGATTTAACATGTACAATATTGACATTCTTAGCATATCTCTAAGAATGGCCAAGAGACTAACACTCTGTTATCAGAATACTTCATGTATCTCAAGTGTAGAAGTATATTAAGTGTCCTTGTGTGATCTAACACAGATTTTTTAAAAAGAAGGTTGCCTAAGGTAAACCATATTTAGACCATGCTCAAATACATTTATTGGATGTCTGTCCCAGTATTTATAATGATGATCATGCACCTAAATTTCCATAATGTATTCTCTTGGGCCAGATTCATGAACAATGGTGCAGATTTGCACCGGCGTGGTGCATCATTTTTAGACTACACCGGTCCAGCGCGGAGAGGCAGTTAGGTGATTCAAGAAACTTTTTTTTGTCTACGATGCCCCAGCGGGGCGGATTTTAGACGGAGTAAGGCGGGGTAAGGCCAACTGGGAGTCACCCTATGCTAATGAAGTGCCGACCGTGGTGCAGGGGTCACGCCGGGGCGCATCTTAGACCGCACATGCTCAGTGACATCCAGGGGTAAATGCCCCAATCTGCACAT
This sequence comes from Rana temporaria, assembly GCF_905171775.1. Classification (NCBI taxonomy): domain Eukaryota; kingdom Metazoa; phylum Chordata; class Amphibia; order Anura; family Ranidae; genus Rana; species Rana temporaria. The sequence continues at coordinate 221,745,562 of NC_053491.1, read as the reverse complement.
GCTCAGAACTGCGCCCCGGCGTGATCCCTGAGCTACGCCGACCCACTACCAAAGCCCAGTCCATGAATCAGCCCAGACTTCCGCCCTGCAGGTGCAAATGTACTGAAGCTTTTTTTTTTCTAAGCTAGGTCGTTTGCATTGTGGTGGGGCAGTTATGGCTGATGAGGAATCCTCAGGTGGGCGGATGACCAATTTCAGCCCAGAGGAGAGGGCTGTAATTATTGAGGGCCTCTCCCAACATGGGGACCGCCTCTATGTGTTGTCCAGCAAGTGTTGTTGCTCAGTTCGTTTGTAACGCTGCTGCTTTAGCTGCTCTCCAGCTGACCTCTGCAAGTTTGGTGCAAAGTTACCCCTGCTTTTATGAGGTGTAACTTTGCACCGGAAATTTCAGCTCCGCTCACCGGGAGTAGCCTGCGCCGGTCAAGCTTAAGTTGATGAATCGGCCCAAAAACCTCATTTGCATATTTAAAACACAAAAACCATGGCCGCGCCAGATCCGACCAGCGTAAATCTGCGCCAACGCCACGCCGGCGTGGAAAGTCTATTTGGAGGCGTAATCTGGTTCTCTGGGTAAGGCGCAGCTATCCGCCGGCGCAAATCTGCACTTACGCCGTGCATCTACCAAAAAAACGGTGTAAGTGCTTCATGAATCTGGCCCTCTTGAGTTCTTCTTTTTTACCAATGTAAAGCAAAATGACTGTTCTCTTCCAATAATAAAAACGATACATATTCTTTTAACAGTAGCTATGTTTTTCAACACAAGCTCCAGACCATCTGAAAGAAGGGTTGCCATCTTTTCCTTAAGTCAAACCCGAACACTTTAGCGACGCACAGCAATTTTTTTATATACATATGTTTTGCTAATAAAATTTCTAATCATATGAAGTTAATAACAAGAGTCCTCCTTTACGTCAGAGTCCACAGAGTTCCCCTTTTACATATGAACTTGCAGAGTTCCCTTTCACCGAAAGGGGGGACTTTTCAGACTCTTATGTAAGGGAGAACTCTGGGGACTCTAATATAAGTGATACTCTAGGAACCCTGATTTAAGGGGAAACACGAGAACTCTGATGTACGGAGAGGACTATGTTGTGAGGGGGAAAACTGTGGCCTCTGGTGCTCTGAGAACCCTGATTTACATGTACTCACTCAGAGGCAGGAGAGAGAAAGAGGGAGACTTCAGTCACAGACAGGGATGGGTGGTGAGCTCACTCACCCCTTTGGCCATCAGCACCTCTCATCCAGATGTATCTGAGGCTGCTGGACTTCAAATTTCCAGCCCGCACTTTCCTTTTTTGAGGCACAGTGCAAGGGATTTAAGTGTGGGCAGACACAGAGGGGTAGGGGTGGGAAGAAGAGGTGCAGATCAAGCTCTCTCCTCTACCATCTGTGTGTGGGCGGGGGGGGGGGGTTGTTAGTGCTGGCTTTGGGCAGCATGAAAGAGAGTGTAACAGACACTCTCAGCTTAGACAACTGCAGCTAGCAACCCTGTTGGGAAACCATAGTCCAGTCTAAATAATGTGTCTGGGTTTCAGGCCGTCTGAAATCCGGATGCATGATTCCAAACCCGAACTGTCCGGGTGAATCCTGAACAGGTGGCAACCCTACACCTAATTCTCATTATAAGTAGCATATTAACTCCAGTTGTCCCCAGTAATGCCTAGATGGGTTTTGTTGCCGTGGAAGATCTGGCTGCATTTCCATCTGCAGCACCTGTTTTTGTTCTAAATGTGTCAAAAAAGGGTACAATACTTCTTTTAAAGATGTTGAATTGATGCATTCTGTACACTGTGCAGAACTCCCTCAAAAATCTGAATGTACAGTATGCTTGTGTGATTGGCTCACTACTTTTCCAGAAGTATTCACAGATCTTCAAGTGAATTTAGAGATATCTAAAGGGAGATATCTAAAAGGAGTTTAACTTTACACTATACAATTTTCTTGTACAACTTTTCTTTAGATTTAACAAAACCATATACAGTAATAGGAGGTCAAACCTAAACCATTTCAATTTGTATGCAATCAGGCCAGCCCTTGTACTACATTGTTGAAGGTAAATCTAAAGAAAATTTAATAAGAAAAGTCTATGGTGTATGGCCAGCCTAATGGAATGCAAAAGTAACAGCACTGAGGCTGCTCGGCTGGTGATAAAGAAGTTAGATACTCCTAGTTCCCAAGAGCCTTTAAGCAAGCACATACCAGGACACATTATGCTTTTGTAAAACTGAGAAAGTTTGCTAAAATAGTTAAAATATTGACAGTTCATCTGGCAGTATTGCTCTAACAAAGTTGGAGTTTCTGTATACATTGGTGCCAGGGGTCAAGTCTTGGGGAAAAAAGTGTGGGAACTCCCACCCAAGATCCACTCCCCCACCAAAAAAAAAAAAATCATACGCTCATATGCATAATTACTAAACCGCATGTTATTTCTAAATCCCACGATAACTCGCGGCAGACCTCCGCAATGTCTCCTGGGAACAATGACAAAAGCTCCCAGGAGACATTGCGGCATCGAGGAAGTGACGGAATACCCGCACACTACCCGATGAATCCATATACAGGAAGCGGCCAGTAACATAAAGGATTACTAAGGTTCGCCTGCCCCTGACAGTGACTTGAGCTGGGCATCGCCTCTTAGTGAAGGATTGGCTTGGCTGCTCTCGTCCTGCAAAGGGAACTGCGTTCCTGCTGTGAAAAAAGTGCAGGAACTCCATTCCCACGCGTTCCCGCAGGACTTGAGCCCTGATTGGTGCTATAAGAAAATCTCCATAGGGCCTCTCTTTTTTTCCCACTGGCTTAGAGCCTGTTTATTTTTTGGGTAGTGTGTGAACAACAGCTAAAATGGTTTGATAATGATTCCTAACTCTTCATATTCTTGTCAGGGTCAGGCAACTGTTTAAAAGAGTTAAAGGGTTAGTAAAGGAATTATTTTTTTCCTTTAAAATAACAAACATATGATACTTACCTCCACTGTGCAGCTCGTTTTGCACAGAGTGGCCCCGATCCACGTCTTCTGGGGTCCCTCGGCGGCTGTCTCTGTCCTCCCCGCAAGTACTGACCACAGTAATGCGAGAGCGCCACGTCACTGAATGTGATTGACAGCAGCGCCAGCCGAAGGCTGCACTGCTCTCAATCCATCCGCTCTAGCCAATCAGCGGCCAAGCTGAGCGGCGAAGAGGATCTCAGGATCGCGTGAGACTTTCGAGGGGTCAGGTAAGTATAACGGTGGCTGGGGGGGGGGGCGGCAGCATCCAATGTTTTTTCACCTTAATGCATACATTTCTTTACAACTCCTTTAAGGCCCCTTTCACACTGCAGCGACTTCAAAGTCATGCGGTTTAGATGCGATTTTGCTGCGATTTCAGGGAATGCCTGTGTAACTCACATCAGAGTTGGACCAAAGTAGTACATGGACTACTTTGAAGTCGGTGCGACTTAAAGTTTTACAGATATGAATGGTACTCATTAGAAATCATGGGGTAAGACTCGTCATGCGACTTTGAAGTCTCAAGTCGCAGGACTAGTCACACAAGTGTGAAAGGGGCCTTAGGGCCCTTTCACATGGGGCTGATCAGTAATGTTCCCCCCCGTGAACCTCCATATGCTCAGCGGGGATTGCTCCGTTGATCATGGGCAACCGGCGAGGGGAGTCTAAAAACACTTCTGTTGCAGGGAAGTGGTATGTTAATTTTTTGCGATAACTAAGAGGTTCTGTGGTAAGTACTGTTTGTGTGTGTGTATATATATATATATATAATACACACACACACACTTTGCCTTTAAAGCTTGTATGATATGAGCTGAGTCATCATTCTGACTCGCGTGTGTGTACATTTTACCATTTCACCTTGAGTTCTGTAAATAACATGGTTTATACAACAGCTCATAAGAAGATACAAGAAACAGAGCCTAATGCCGCGTACACACGATCGATTTTCAGCATGAAAAAAAAAATATTTTTCGGCATGTAGAAAAAACGTCTCATAACTTGCTTCTGAGCATGCGCGGGTTTTTCACGTAGTTTTAGCCCACACACGATCATTTTTTACAACCCGAAAAACGACATAGTTTAAAACGTTGTTAAAAACTGCAGCATGTTCGAATTTTTTTTTTGTTGTTTTTCAGAACCCGAAAAATTATGTGAAGCCCACACACGATCATTTTAAATGACATTTTTTTAAAACGTCTTTTTTTTCATGCCGAAAAATGATCGTGTGTACGCGGCATAAGTCTCTCTCTGCTGGCTCAAAAGGTGAATGCTAAATATTAACATGCAATATTTCTCATTTACTCAACATATTGGTGTTGATTTACTAAAACCGGAGAGTGCAAAATCTGGTGCAGCTTTACATAGAAACTAGCTTCCAGGTTTTTGTCAAAGCTTAACCACTTAAGCCCCGGACCATTTGGCTCCCCAAAGACCAGAGCACTTTTTGCAATTCGACACTGCGTCGCTTTAACTGACAATTGCGCGGTAGTGCGACGTGCCTCCCAAACAAAATTGATGTTCTTTTTTTCCCCACAAATAGAGCTTTCTTTTGGTGGTATTTGATCACCTCTGTGGTTTTTATTTTTTGTGCTATAAACAAAAATAGAGCGACAATTTAAAAAAAAAAGCAATCATTTTTACTTTTTGCTATAATAAATATCCCCCAAAAATATATAAAAAAACTATTTTTTTCCTCAGTTTAGACCGATACATATTCTTCTACATATTTTTGGTAATTTTTTTTTGCAATAAGCATTTATTGATTGGTTTGCGCAAAAGCAAACAAAATAGGGGATAGTTTTATGGAATTTTTTTAAATATATATATTTTTTTTACTAGTAATGGCGGCGATCAACAATTCTTATTGTGACTGCGACATTATGGAGAACACATCGGACACTTTTGACGCCATTTTGGGATCATTGTCATTGATACAGCGATCAGTGCTATGATTACTGTAAATATGACTCTGGCAGTGAATGGGGTTAACAAGGAGGGGAGGCTGAATGGGTTAAGTCTGTCCTAGGGATGTGTTCTAACTGTGGGGGGGCATGGCTACGTGTGACACATGTGACACAACACTGATCACTGCTCCTGATCACAGGGAGCGGTGATCAGTGTCCTGTCACTAGGAAACATGGGGAAATGCTTGTTTACATCAGCATTTCCCCGTTCTTCCTCTCCGTGAGACGATCCCGGGTATCACCATGGACATCGAGTCCGCGGGACCCATAGAGCTTGCGGCGTTCACGCGCCCACAATGCCGCATCTTAAGGGGGATGTACCTGTACGCCCATATGCCCAGCCGAGACATTGTGTTGATGTATATCATCGTGCGCTTCTGCTGTTTACAACCCATTTAATTGAACAAGCTAAAGTTAGAAACTGATTGGCTACCATGCACAGCTGCACCAGATTTTACACACTCCAGTTTTAATAAATCAACCCCATTATGGTGAATTATGTTTTAGGCTCGGTTTACACTAGCGCAATATGGCAACCAGCGCGATTCCAGTGCTGGTTCCCACATCTGATAGAACACGCAGACTGATCACACTGCCCTATGCGAACCGCTGCGGGTGTCAATAAAAGGATAATGACACCCCCGGATCGGTTCATATATCACAGTGCGAACTGTCAAATGGTGCAATGAATAGGATCACATGGGTGTGAACACCCATGCGATTCGATTCCAGTGCTGACCAAAAAAAGAGTCTTGCACCAGAGTCTTGCAAAATTCAGCATGAACCCTATTAAAGTCTATGGGACTCGAACAATTGAAATCTAAAGTGCTAATTTTAAAGGCTAATATGCAAGTTATTGTCCTAAAAAGTGGACCCGGGTCCTGCCCCTGGGGACATGTATCAATGCAAAAAAAAGTTTTAACAACTGCAGTTTTTTCGAGAGCAGTGATTTTAAATGACTTTTTATCCTTCAGAAATCACACTTTGTGCAGGGACAGTTCCAAACACGAGAAACAAGCGCTGCTTTACAGGCATACTTTACACACCCCCTAGGTACTAAATTTAAAGGAATATTTCACTTTTATCGTTTCACTTTAGGCATTATTAAAATCACTGCTCCTGAAAAAACATTGCATTGATACATGTCCCCTGGGGCAGGACCCAGGTCCCCAAACACTTTGTATTATAATAACTTGCATATAAGCCTTTAAAATTAGCACTTTAGATTTCTCCAATAGACTTTTCCAGGGTGTTCTGCGGCTTTTCGAATTTGCCGCGAACACCCCAAATTGTTTGCTGTTCGCCGAACAGGCAATGTTCGAGTCGACTCGAACTCGAAGCTCATCCCTATTCTGTTTAGGTTATATATTTCTCCTGACCTTTTCCATCTCTGATTTATTTTTATTTTTTATCTGACTTTCTGTATTTATTCTTCCCTTCCTGCTTTTTTGCACTACTACCCTTTGTCTGTCTCAAAACCTTAACAGATCATGGAAGCCACCTTATTCCACCAGATTGTGAAGCTGTTATCTCCCTGCCCACTTCCCACAGTTCAGCTGTTTGGGCCTTTTTTAGCACAATCGTACTTTTGCAATTTGCAAAATTTGCCTCAAGCATGGCAAAACACTAGCCAATTGGGTACCACATGCTTGACCAGGCAGTTAACCTCCCACCACTAAGCCTGTTAACAAGAGCACCTGAAAGCCACACAAAAGGGGCGCAATTCTGCTCCTCCTCAGTCCTCATCTTTCTGGTCTACCCCCACTATACCTCATTGGTTTAGGTTTCATGGGCATAATTTATAATTTATGGTGTAAAGGCACCACAGACACCCAAAGACCAATTTTTCCGCACCTGTTTTTGACAGGTGCATATCATTGCAATTTTTGACAAGGCCACTTCTTGCAACAGTACCTCCATAGGGTTACGGTGTGAAGACACCACCAATACCCAAAGCCCAATTTTTCTGCACCTGTTACCTCTATACAAAATCTGCGGAACAGACACCAGAATTTAGACATAAAAATTTCTAATCTCGTTCCGAGTACACTAAATTGTGGCCTCATCATACAGAGTGGCTCCCCAAGCCATTGTTTATAAAATAAAGGAAGCTTGAATGTAAAATGTCATTTTTTGGGCTTTATAAATTTCTTTTTTGTTTCAGCAGGCTCTATACTCATATATGCCACATTACAGGCAGGCTAATGGGACCACCCAGGCACTACATTTAAAGTCATTTTTAATTTGTATTGTCATTTCTCATTTTAATGGTTTCACTTTAAGCATCAGTAAATCACTGCTCATCTAAAAATTATGTTTTTTACAAACTTTTTTTCATTGATACATGTCCCCCAGGGCAGTACCTGGACCCCCATAACCATTGTATGCCCAATAACTTGCATATAAGCCTTCAAAATGGACACTTTTTTTTTCCAGTTCGGGTCCCATAGACTTTAATGGGGTTCGTTATTCAGTTCCAGTGGGAAACCGAACAGGGGGTCGTTCGACCCATCTCAAACAACTAGTAGACAAGTGCTAACTGTCCAAATTTCAGGCCGGTCTGAATGGCTGTCTATTTTGTTACCATGGGATTATTAGTAATAAAAGTAATGGATCTGTAAACGGTCAACACTGAGGACAAGGGGGCACTCTTTACATCTAGAGGAAAAGAGATTTCACCTCCAAATACGGAAAGGTTTTTTCACAGTAAGAGCTGTGAAAATGTGGAACAGACTTCCTCCAGAGGTGGTTCTGGCCAGCTCAGTAGATTGCTTTAAGAAAGGCCTGGGTTCTTTCCTAAATGTACAGAATATAACTGAGTACTAAGATTTGTAGGTAAAGTTGATCCAGGGTAAATCCGATTGCCTCTCGGGGGATCAGGAAGGAATTTTTCCCCCTGCTGTAGCAAATTGGATCATGCTCTGCTGGGGTTTTTTGCCTTCCTCTGGATCAACTGTGGGTATGGATTTGGGTGTATAGGATTGTACTGTGTTTTTTATTTTGTTTTTTTTATTTTTTGTGGTTGAACTGGATGGACTTGTGTCTTTTTTCAACCTGACTAACTATGTAACTATGTAAAACATACTGTCTTCTTAAAATTGTGGTAAAATTATCTGAATACTCATCTACTTGCTCATGTGATTGGGTCATTTCCTTTTTCAGATGTCCAGATGACAGGAATCTCCTACAATATGAGTTTCACTTTTGGTTCACAAAGCTTAGGGTTACAATAGAAACTTTGTTTTTTAGCAAGCAGTGAAACAACAGCAAGAAATATGATTTGGATGGCAGGTGCATTTATATTTGTGCACACTTAAAGGATCACTAAAGGAAAATATATTTTTTAGCTAAATAGCTTCCTTTACCTTACTGCAGTACTGGTTTCATGTCCTCATTGTTCGTTTTTGCTTTGAAGTAGCTGTAATTCTGCTCTGATCTCCACACTTCCTGCTTGTCTGGCTCCTTATGAAAAATCTCATGGCAGCTTTTCACTGTGGTCCAAGCTGTGTGTCTAAAACTCCTCAGAACCAATCAGATTAATTTTAAAAACAAAACACTGCCCTGGATTTGTTTGTTTTTGTTCTGTGTCTCTCTAATTCACAGAAACATGAAACCAGTTTAAAACCGAAAGTGAAACTAGAGGCACATTATATGATTGAATTTAATTTATTTTTAATCATTTTTAAAAGGAATCAGTTAACTTTTATGTCTATATACCCTGTAAACAGTCATTTCAGCAAACAAAATGTTTTCCTTTAGTGACCCTTTAATACTCCTATATGGCAGATGTAAAGGGTCACTAAAGGAATTTTTTTTTAGCTAAATAGCTTCCTTTACCTTACTGCAGTACTGGTTTCATGTCCTCATTGTTCGTTTTTGCTTTGAAGTAGCTGTAATTCTGCTGTGATCTCCACACTTCCTGGTTGCCTGTTTCCTTATAACCATCATACTGGGAGCTTTCTCACGGTGGTCTAAGCTGTCATTACTGTGTGTCTAAAACTCCTCAGAACCAATCAGATTCATTTTAAAAACAAAACACTGCCCTGGATTTGTTTGTTTTTGTTCTGTGAGTCTTCCCGACTCACCTCTCACCCGGAACTTCATGTATGTACCTTTAAAACCGAAAGTTAAACTAGAGGCACATTATATGACAGATTAAATTCAATTTTTAATCATTTTTAAAAGGAATCAGTTAACTTTTATGTCTCTATACCCAATAAACAGTCATTTCAGCAAAAAAAATATTCCTTTAGTGACCCTTTAAAATAATATCTACAGTAGTTTAAAGTGTATTTAAACAACTGCTTCAGCCCCGAACCATTTTGGTGGTCAAAGACCAGGCCACTTTTTGCGATTCAGCACTGCGTCGCTTTAACTGACAATTGCGTGGTCGTGTGGCATGGCTCCCAAACAAAATTGGCGTTCTTTTTTTCCCACAAATAGAGCTTTCTTTTGGTGGTATTTGATCACCTCTGCGGTTTTTATTTTTTTCGCTATAAACAAAAATATATTTTTAACTTTTTGCTATAATAAATATCCCCCAAAAATATATAAAACAAAATGTTTTCCTCAGTTTAAGCCGATACGTATTCTTTTACATATTCTACAAAATAGGGGATCGTTTTATGGCATTTTTATTAATATTTTTTTTTTTACTAGTAATGGCGGTGATCAGCGATTTTTATCATGGATGCGACATTATGGCAGACACTTTTGACACTATTTTGGGACCATTGTCATTTTTACAGCGATCGGTGCTATACAAATGCACTGATTACTGTGAAAATGACACTGGCAGTGAAGGGGTTAACCTGTAGGGGGCACTGAAAGGGTTAAGTGTGACCTAATGAGTGATTCTTACTGTGTGGGGGCATAGCTTGGCGTCTCACGTCACTGATCGTCGTTCCCTATGATAGGGAACAGACGATCAGTGACAGTCTGACTAGGAAGCACGGGGAGAGGTTTGTTTACACTTACCTCTCCTCGTTCTTCAGCTCTGTGACCCGATGGTGGGCGCGGTCACGGCCACAGCTGTGCATATTTTTTTTTTTTTTTTTTTTTTTAAGGTTCAATAAAGATTTATTGAGATTTTTAGACAGTATAAAAAGAAATAGAACATGGTGCGGCCGAGGGCCCGACATAGGGCGGCTCAGGTCCGAAAACATAAAACGTGCAACATATTTAATCCTTATTACATGAGGCATAAAACAAAACAGGCAGTCATTGCAGTAAAATACATGAATCGCAAATTTCACTACTTATAGGGTATGGCCCTGGTCTATTAGGACCCCCCTCCGGCCTGGGCGCCCCCATGGGATCCATCTGCGTCCAGGCCCAGGGGGGTGGGAAGGGTCAAATCGACCAATGTGGTGAAGTAGCCAGAACTGCCAAATACCATGATACAAAACTCGAACAATGCGAAAATGCTAGAGTACAAGTAAATGACCGTGTGCATCGGTAGGATTGTGCGAAGGTGTCACCATGAAGTAGCTGACGAGTCAGCCAGAAAAAGAAACAATAGAAAGGAAACAAGGAGAGAAGTAAAGGGAAAAGGAAGGGGAGATGGGGAAGGGGTATGGGAAGCGATGTGCTCGGCCTCCAGCAGGAGTGCGACAATATGTCCCTGACCAACTCTCCTGGTAAATGTCCAGGGAAGAGTGTAAAACCTATTAACTAAATTGGAAGGGAGCCCCCAGCGTTGTTTCCCTGGCTAGCCCTTGGTCCTCAGGTGGACCCTGCAGGGGTAACCCTGTCTTTGAGTTTATTCGAAGTGGAGTATTGTCTCCAATACTCCAAGTAAAAGAAAATTTAGCATACCTATCCAGAGACCTGGCCTGCATTTCCTCCATAAGCATGATACCATTCATTTCGTTTATCCATTCTATGATGGAGGGGGAGGAGGACGACCTCCAGTGCCTAGAAATCAGCTGCCTCCCAGCGCTCAAACAAAACCTCAGAAGGGAATTCTTCTGGAACTTGATGGCACCCGGTAAAATGGAGAGAAGGGCTATAAACGGGGGGGGGGGGGGGCAAGCGGTTTGCCATAAAGGTCCGAGTAGATTGAGAAAATTTGGGCCCAAAACGGACGTATCCTATCGCATTCCCACCAAATGTGGCTATACGTACCTTTGGCTGCAGTGCATCTCCAGCACGAGTCCGGGGTCGAGGGAAACATGATCCTGAGGGTGGTCGGGACCCGGTACCATCGTGAAAGTACTTTGTAATTTTTTTCCTGCGCATAACTCGATATGGATGACTTATGCGTGAAAAAGAAGGCCTTACGCCACTCTGCCTCACTAATGTCTCTCCCCAGCTCCTCTGACCAAGCCAACGTGAATGTGGGCGGGGCGCTATGTGTGTGACCTAGCACCAATTTGTAGATCAAAGAGAGGGTGTGTCTCTGAGGGGAGGAAAAGGAGCAAAGTTGTTCAAATTCTGTCAGTGGGCTTGTCCGGACCTGTGAAGTGTCTTGCAATAGGCCGTCAGGTGTAGTTGGGTGAGCCAAGTCGTTCTCGGGGAAGCTGACGTCGGGGTCGACATGAGGGAACCTGTGGCGGGGTTAACGAAGCTTCGTGCAGTGGGCCAGTCTTGCCTGAGGTGACCAGCCAGGGAGTGGAGGCCTCCACCCTCCGGTAGGTCTGGGTTATCGAAAATAGGAGTCAATGGGCTAGGGTCCGTGGAAAGGGCGTATGTTTCCCTCCTGCGGTACCATAACGTCAGGGCATCCCTAGTTAGGGGGGATATCCCCACCAAGGCTCGGTGGGACGAGGCATGGCCCCAAAGAAGGGCTCTCAGGTCCATCAAGGACATATCTTGTTCCACACGCACTGCCACCTTACCCAGCGGGTGAGGGAACCACTCCAGAATCCGGGAGAGTACCGCCGATGCATGATAGTGTTCGAAATCTGGGAGACCTGTTCCCCCACTCAACACTGGGCAACAAAGGAGTTTATGCTTCAGCCTAGGTCGGCTACGTCTCCATGCAAACTGAATGGCCATGGATCGCACCGTACGAAAAAAAGTTGAAGGGAGGGCTATTGGAAGGGCCTGGAACAGGTACAGAAGTTTGGGCAATATATCCATCTTGAGCGTACTCATACGTCCAAACCACGACACCGGCAGATCCATACGGGCCTCCATGAGGTGTCGAAGTTTGGTGAGGAGCGGGCTGTAGTTTAGGGCAAAGATGTCTGATAATCTGTGCGGGACTGCAGTCCCGAGGTAAGAAATTGATTTCTCTTTCCATTGGAAGGAGAAATTGGGTTTGAGGGTGGCTAAAGTGGAAGGCGGGAGGGAGAGGTTCAGTGCCTCTGTTTTGGACAGGTTCAATTTGTAGTTGCTCAGCGCGCCAAACCTTTCAATTTCAGCCAAAATTGAGGGGATACTGGTGTGGGGTTGGGTGACATACAGGAGTAAATCGTCCGCATATAGAGAGAGCTTACAGTGGGAAGAGGGCGTTTGGATCCCTTGGATTTTCGGATTTGCTCTAAGTGCCTGAGCTAAGTGCTCAATCACAAGGGCAAAGAGAAGGGGGGAAAGGGGGCAACCCTGCCTGGTACCATTTTTGATGGATAGCGTACTTGATTGTATTCCATTGACCAAGACAGTGGCAGTGGGGGAGGAGTACAAGGATTTGATGCGGGCCAGCATCTTAGGGCCTAGGCCTATTTGAGCCAGGGTGGAATACAAGAACTGCCAACTGACCCGATCGAATGCCTTCTCGGCATCACAGGAAAGGAGGCACGCAGGGATTCTATGATTTTGGGCATAAGCTATGAGATGTATCGTTTTGGTGGTGTTGTCCCTGGCCTCGCGGCCAGGGACAAACCCCACTTGGTCTCCATGGATGATATCTGGGAGCAACGGAGATATTCGGTCGGCCAATAGTTTAGCGAAAAGTTTCAGATCTACGTTTAGGAGGGATATGGGCCTGTAATTTGCGCAATAAGACGGGTCCTTACCGGGTTTGGGCAGGACTGCTATTTGGGCCAGAAGGAGGGCAGAAGAAGGAGAGGCGCCATCATCTATGGCGTTGAAGGCTTTCGTCATGAGGGGGGCTAGTTGAGGAGCAAACGTTTTGTAGAAACGTGGGGTGAACCCATCGGGGCCAGGGCTTTTACCGTTTTTGAGCTTTTTAATTGCTGAAAGGAAGTCCTCCACCGAAATAGGGGATTCCAGTTCCTCAGCGGAGGAGTCGGGGACCGTCGGGAGGGCCGTTTCTGTAATATATGTGAGCAAGTCGCTCGGGAAGTCAGGGGAGTGCGCAGAAGGCATGGGCGTTGGAGAGGGAAGGTCGTAAAGGGCTGCGTAGAACTGTCGAAATTCTTCGGCAATAGCTGTGTTAGTCTGCAGTTTGCCTTTGTTGGGAGAAACAATCAGGGGGATGTGTTTTCTGCTTAGGCGTGGTTGCAGGGTGTTCGCCAGCAGCCGTCCACATTTGTTTGCCTGGGAGTAATGCGTAAAGCGCCCCTTATCCCTGGCCACCAAAGAGCGTTCAGCAAAAATCCGCAACAGATCTCGCCTGGCGTTAGCCAGATCAACCAACATGGTCGGATCCGGGGAGCGCTTGTGTGAGTCCTCGAGGGACGCGATAGTAGTGAGGAGACGGGTAACGTCTGCCTTTTTAGCCTTTTTTAGCCTAGACCCGTGTTGTATGAACTTGCCCCGGAGGACACATTTAAGGGCCTCCCATTTCGTCAGCTGATTCGTATCGTCCCGGGCATGATCAGAAACAAAATGTGAAATAGTCTGAATAATGTCCTCAGTACACGCCAGGTCCGAAAGTAGGTTGTCATTAAGCCGCCAGGAGGATCTAGGTTTTCGCATGGGGGTCTTACCTAGTGCGACATGCACAGGTGCATGATCTGACCAAAGAGTGAGACCTATAGACGCACTAGGGGAGAGGTCCAGTAGGGATTGGGAAATGAGGATATAGTCCAGTCTGCTATAGGAGGAGTGTGCAGGGGAATAATACGTGTAGTCCCTATCTGTGGGATGCAAGACCCTCCATACATCAACAAGGGAGAGATCCGTAAAGATAGAACGTAGCTTGGTCAGACTAGCTAAGGAGTGTGAGGACTTACCGGTTGACGAGTCCAAACGAGGCAGCAGGGCAACGTTGAAGTCACCGCCCAGGATCATGTTAGTCGTGCCGAACTTTCTGAGGCGGGAGGTCATGGAGGAGAAGAACTGCAGTTGGTCCTGATTAGGAGAATAAATGTTAGCAACTGTGTAAATCACATTTTTATAAGACAATTTGAGAAAGATAAATCTCCCGGCTGGGTCCACATAGGAGTCCACAACATTTGGTGTAAAAGAGGCATGGAATGCAATAGAGACCCCCCTCGATTTTGCTGACGGGTTAGTACTATGGTCCCATGTAGGGTAATGTTTATGGGAAAGCTGTGGGATAGAATCAGACCTAAAATGGGTCTCCTGGAGGAGGAGAATTTGGGTACGGAGCTTATGGAAATGAAATACAATCTGTCTCCTCTTTTCAGGTGTATTAAACCCCCTACAGTTCAGGGACGAAACCGTCAAGCAATCAGGATTAGCCATTAGGATAACGCAGCAAAAGGGGACACGTACCTACCAGTGGGGAGCACACCGCTTCCGGGGGAGGGGGGTGGGAGAGAGAGGATTGTGGGAAGGGGGAGACAGGGGAAAGAGGAGAGAGAAAGAGAGCAGAAGAAAAGACGGGCCAAACTGGCCACACTAATAGCGTTGCAAGCAACGGTTCAGCCATCGCCGTAAAGGCAGCTGAAAGGCCTAGGTTGGGGGTCGTGGGTAGTTCACGGGGAGAGCCCCGTGCACAACACACCAATACAATACAAAGCGGGGAAGACGTGCAAAGCGGGGAAGTAGTCTACCGCCGAGCACTACATAAGTCAGCGTCCCACAGCGTCCCAGCCACGACGGGTGGACACACCAGAACATGACAGTCGGAGATTCAAACAAAAAAGAGAAAATAAAACAGTTGAATAACTTGGTCAACAATCATAGGGAGAACAAACCTAAAGAAAAATGTGCAGAACGGGGAGGCCTGGAGGGAGCGCCCGTCGGGTGGGTGAGTGTATGTTGTATCTATGCACCACCTGTGGGTGCTTAACAAAAAGAGAAAAGAAAATGGCCACCTTGATGAGGGGAGCCCCAGGTGGCAGCCAGGGGAATAAAAGTGCACATGCAGAAATAATAAAATTAAGATGTACGGGGGGTCCCAGATCCCCGGAACATAGGGGGTCCAGGCCTCCCCAATGCACCTTCCCCATTAATGGTCCACAACATAGCGTCCCCTCATACCCAAATCTCCCAACATGGGAGAATGTCCACTGGCCCAAACCCGTAAACAAGGAAAAAAAAAGAAAGGGCACTTTAGTGATGGTCAGGCATGGTCCCATCAGCCCGCTGAGGTGGTCGCGGAGGCCTCCGATCTAGGACGTTTGGGTTTAGGTTTCTTGCTCTGCCTCTTCCAACCGGCGGAGGGTTGAAATCCAGGGGTAGCCGCCTGTAGGGGCCAGTCGGGTAGAGATGTCATCGGGAGTTCGAAAGTCCCCAGAAATTTTGGGAGGTCACCCAAGGTGCGAAATACTGCTGATTTACCATCGTGGGAGGCCGACAGCTGAAAAGGGAAGCCCCAGTGGTATTTAATCTGTTTGGCCTGGAGTGCTCCCGTGAGGGGCTTCAGGGTCCGGCGGAGATCCAGCGTGAGCTTGGAGACATCAGGCATCAATTGTATGCGGGTCTCCTCAAAAAGGATGGAGTCCTGGGTGCGTGCTGCCTGCATTATGGCGTCCTTGACGGCGTAAAAATGGACCCTGCATATCACATCTCTGGGGTAGTTCGCGTTGGGGTTTCTGGGGCCCAGGGCTCTGTGTACCCGATCCAATTCTATAGCCTCCTCCTTGTCTTTCTGGAGGAGTCCATTAAAGATGGCGATGACCACCGAGGCCAGGTCTTTCGTTTCCACCGTTTCAGGTAGGCCGCGGACGCGAATATTATTGCGTCTGGCCCTATTCTCCTGGTCATCCTGGGATAGCATGAGTTGTTGGATTTGTATAGTATGGTCATTCAGTATGGCATCATGGGCTTGTAAAGTGGAAACATTTTCCTCCACGCTGCGTTCCACCTCCTCCAGCCTGGTTGTGACATCCCTGCGCAGCTCTGAGATCTCCTGTTTGTAGGAGCGTTCCATTCGCTGAACGCAGGCCTCAAAATCATGCCTGGTGGGCAAGGCCTTAATGTAGGCCTCTAAGTCCCAGCTAACGTAGGAGCGGCGGGAGTCAGGTGAGCGGCTGCCAGAGTGGACCGAGCCTGCATCCGATTCCGGGGGAGAGACTGCCCTTTGTCTGGTCCTCATGGCAGAGGAAGAGCGCTGGGATGGGGTTCCCATCGAGGCCTCGTGTGTCCCCGCCGAGCGGGCCGCCGCCATCTTGGATGAAGGGGTGCCGCGCTGTCCCGGGAGCAACTTGGGGAAGAAGCGGTCGATTTCCCCGTCCCGACTCGGGTCAGTGTGGTGGTGGCTGTCTCCCCCTCCTTTGCGACCCATCACCGACCTGTCTGGTGTGTCCGTGCGGTGATTATAGCCGTTAGTTAGGCAGAGTGTGCGGGAGCTCTCTGCACACACGTCCTATTCCTCCATGCGCTAGGCCACGCCCCCCACAGCTGTGCATATTAAAGGGGACGTACCTGTACGCCAAAATGCGCATTCTGCCGACGTACATCGGAGTGCGGCGGTCGGCAAGTGGTTACGAGACATAAAATTATATTTGCTACATATGTAGCAAGCTTGCTCATAATATTATTCATGCTTGTAAAAAGAATATACATTGTTTAATACATATTAAGACATTTATTCTGCATACACTAGATTTTTAAAAGTTGGACACCTGTCACTGAAAATTATATGCACATAGGTTACCGGTATGAAAACTGTAGAGAACTCTGCTGGGCCATCTTACTGCTGGCATAGATACTAAAAACAAGGTGCTAGTGGAAGGATACTGGTGAACGACCAATGTGTGTGCTTGGGGTGGTGCCCCACTGGTACAGCATGCTCTTTTATTACCGTATAGGATGGGAAATGGAATGACACTTGTAGAAATTACTAAATCAATCAAATTGAATAATGTTTGAAATATATTCCTGGTCTGTTGCATACTGTTTCAGACAGTCTATTCAAGTCTAAAGACAGGAACTTCTGTGCAAATCCCCATTCCCTAGATATATTTACCATATTGATGAGCCATCTGCTTAAAGGTTTTGAAATATCCAGTTCTCAGTATTCAACTTATGAATGAGGAAATGAAAGCCAAACAAGGCAGAAGTGTAAATGATTACCCAGCTTAAACGGTCAACAGCACAAATATGTACCTCTTTATTAGTATAGACTGTCTTGTTGGACCATTTACAATGGTGGACCTGGGACAGACAGCTACTGGGAGGTACCACTCCCTTACACAGTTGATTACATTAGCTGTGACACCATTACCTTTTCTGTTGAACACAAAATATCACAGAAACCATTTTAATTTTAACATGTACATTTATTTAATAAACGTCTGTTTTAAATAATTCAGATTTCAAATTGTAATGTCTACCCATTATCTAGCCCCTGCATGGGCGATTCACAAGCTTGCCTTTGTATGCTCGTGTTTATTCTCAAAACCAATAAACATGTTGAAACAGAAAATACTTCAGACCTAAAGCAAAACTCAGGTTAAATAACTAACACAATGTCACAGACTTGGGGCTACATGAGAACTATTGCCCGGAGAGCTGTGTCTTACTGTGTTTTCAAGTTATCTAGAAGGAGCTGGTCACCAGTTGACTTTTATGCCCATCTGGACTTCCATCTAGTCTGGGCACTCAATCAACGCTTCATTCAACTATTTTCATTGTACCAGCAATGCTTTGAACTCTCAGGAATGGGTTATGTTCATGACAGTTCTAAATACTAGTGATCTGTGATTGGCTACAAATAATCACATATGTCCTAATGAATGATCAAACATAGGCACTGTGGTTGCTGGATAAAAGTTACAAACAATGTTTCAAAGTTCAAACCTTGTATGCTTGAATTTGTAAGTGTTTGTGTAGCGGCTGGTTACTTCAAGGTACTGGTGCTAGCTTAAATTTAGAGAGGGATCAGAGAGTTAGTTGGCTCTGATTCAGTTAATCTGTTCAAATTGGGTCTCTGTCTCAGCTTGACTGTGCTGTGGGCTCATTCTATTGCTTCTGGGGTGCTATTCCCACCCCAGGACGATGCGTGGCAGCAGTGGAGTCAAGGTTTGGGTGCTTTCCCCAGCAGCCAATCAGGAGGGTTTTTCCTTACTGTGCATGCTGGGGAAGGTTATTTATGAGACAGAAACAAAAATGGGAAGGTCCCCCAGTGGGGTTTTTTTGCGGCATAATGTTCTTGATAAATAAGAGTAGTTGGATAATATTGAAGTTAAAATCTTTACTTGGTTTCAACATTGAATTACAATAAAATGTACAACATGCTTGGAGCACTTGTAAAAAAAGTGTAGATAATATACATATAGTACACTCTGATTATACATGAATACAGAAATAACAGTGGCAAAAATCAACAACAATACAATACATGTTACATCGTAGTTCAATTGGTTTCCGTATGAGTACCCCGACACGTTTCGACCTAAACTGTCACGGTCTTCTTCAGGGGAATTGTACTCAGATAGATATAATTAGAAAAATTATTAAAGTTACATCCCTCTAACAAAAATGTTTAACATCTGCTGGGAGGATATTGTTGAAATTATATTTACCACTCAAGGGTTAATGAATTAACATGTAATCAGAGATGGTTGCTAAGAAGTAAAAATGATCCGAAGACCCCCATAACAAGAGAACCCCCGTTCCGCTTGACGGGAACCCACCAAACCAGGCTTGCAAGGAGTCACAAGTGTGGACCATAGGGGGGAGGAGACGACCAGACGACACCTGTATTGATTGAATGTTTAGTTTAATTTAATATGAGTAATAATGTAAGCACTAATAATGTTGCATAAGCATAGATAACATTATGAGACAGACGCCATTGGTCTGGGGCTTCCTTAGAGTGCGGCACCCACCTTCAGGGTGACTGCATCACGCCCCCCCCCCCGGCAAAATGGCCTTCCGGGCCAGGGTGCACGTGCCACGCGGTATTCCTGGTTCTGAGACCACGTTGGTGCGGAACATTTGAGCTATGGCTGGGCCCCAGTGATCGACTGGATCCCTATCATTAAGAAGATCCCAAGCATTGTTCCCTTGAGAAAGCTGTTCGGTGGGGAGTCCATCTGAGGAGAGCCAAGAGAGGCTGGCGAACCAATAGGGTCTCGACAATCCACTGGGGATCGAGGTAACCAGTTACTGAAAGGATGGACGTTGGTCACCTATCAGTCAGGAACCTGTAAATTATCTGAAGGAGATCCAGGCTAAGTCTATTAAGGAGAATCACCTCCGCTACCTCAATTCCAAGGAACGTATGTGGCAGAGACTTTTCCTCTAAGTTCCCGAGGCTTGTTCAGGTACACTGGACCCACTCAGGCAGGAGTGGCGCAAGAAGTGTTACACGTGGCATCAGGACTGTTTCCCTATTAGTACGCCTGAATCTGCTGTTCTCCTTCTACTTTCAATTCTACCTTTCACCACAAGTTTCACTGTTTTTACCCGGCTGGGTAATAAAGAGTAGTGTTGCTCACGAATATTCGTATTGCGAATATTCGTTACGAATATTGCATATTTGATTATTCGCGAATAACTCGAATATCACGGCCAAAATTCGCTATTACGAATATTCGCATTTTTTCAAATTTATTTTTAAAACAGATCACATCCTAGTGATCTCCATCGACGTCTAAAAGCATTGCTGGTATGATTAGAGACCCTGGGCCGAGTAGCTAAGCTGAGGCGATCCTTTTATGTTGACGAATATTCGCTATCGCGAATATTCGTATTACGATTATTCGCGAATACTTTCTCCGCCCTTCTTTTGCATCAGAGCCAATCAGAGTTCTCCTACCACAGTTGTCAGAGGTTAGCAACCTCCATAGCAACCAATAGGAACCTGCCTGCACGACCAGTATATAAGATCACTCCCAGCAGTATTTCAGTGCAGATTCACAAGGTGGCTAGAGAGAGTGGAGTGTTTATGTGCGTTTTTCCAGTGTATCACATCTTCAAAGAATTTTCCATCTTTTGTCCCGTGTCATCATTTGCATTTCACCTCTTTTTTTTTTTTTTTTTCAATGTTTTTTTTATTGTTTGCGTATAAAAAAATACAAAAAAAGTGTTAAACATTTCACCTCTTTAATGAGAATAATAACTGTTTAACATAAAGACATTTAAGAGATGTCAACGTAAACGGTTTACTTGGCTTTTTTTTAACTCAACAGAATCAGGGGCCCCAGTGTGCGGTTGATCTTTACCTAACTCAATACAGGTCAGTCTAGAGGAGAGATCTGTATTTTCCAAATCTATGGTTATTCAATATTTATTAAACTAATCAATATACAAATTGGTCAAAGTAAACCCTCAAATCTATATAATAATGTATTTATTTTATTAATACCTTGTTGTTAGTTGCAGGGTCCATTACATAAAACCACACTTTTTCCAAAGGGCAGGTGAAATTGAATGTTTCAGAATTTCGCAATCAATTTCGCATTCGCATTAGCGAAATTTTGCAAAAAAATTTTTTTGATAAAATATCACGAATATTCGATTTTAGCGAATATTTCACGAATATTCGTCTATATATTCGTGATATATCGCGAAATCGAATATGGCGTATTCCGCTCAACACTAATAAAGAGCACAGAAAAGACACCTGTCGTGGAGATTCCGTTACTGCTACATTCATCATACACCCCTAGATGGCGGAGGAGTCATAAGGTAACATGCCACCCAAAACAAACCAGCAGCTCCTTCAGGGGTAGTACTACATTTGGATCTAGGGCCCTTTCACACAGTAGGACCAATCGGGTCTGCTTGTTCGTTTTTTCAGGTGGACCCAATTGTACCCTCTAATCTCTTCTATAGAGCTGCGGTTGTCAACAGACTTGTGCCTGTTGACTCCCGCCGACATCCGATCCAATCCTGTCTGTTAAAAACAGACCGGTGGGTAACCATTCTCCATCCATCTGGCAGTCGGGTAAGCGGACAGGCGGTTTGTTTACATGCGATCGCCCATCGAGAAGACCGGGCTGCATAAGCAAAGCGGACACGGACTAACCATCCTCTTGCTCAGTGGGGATCAGCATACAGATTCCACGCTGAGCAGGTGGACTATAATAGAGCCTGCCACGTGGCCTAAGCGTGGCCTAAAGGTACAAGGATATACCAAAATCACCCTGTAAGGGGTAATTTTAAATTATAATTTTTGGTTCCCATGCTTTGAGAAAATGTCTGTAAATAGTTAATAGATTTTATTGTAAAAAATACTAAATCTATAAATTTCCACTGCCGTTTACTGGACAAGGACAGTGTGAATGTTAAAAGTAAAAACAGTCTGCATTGCCCCAAGAGTTAAAATGTATTGCTGTGACAGAGTGAAGGTGATGACAATAAATACATAACATGTTTCTGTCTGTTTGCATTGTTATATCCTGATCACATGTTATTCACAGTGGTCTAAGAGGTGACGTAGTCAGTTGCTTCAGTGAATGTGCATTGCAGTGGATGAATCATATTATGTTACCTGGTTTGTCAGTTCAGTCCTCATACTCCACATTTCTCAGATGCTTAGGTCTGCCACCAAAGCCCTAAGAAATACCCAAATACATCCTCCTACCTCCCCACAATCAAACACTTCCTGAGCTGCCAGTGGCCTGGCATGAGCACTATCACATGGGGCTGGAATGAGAGTTTTCAGAGAACTGGTTTCAGATTTCAGAAAGTTGAACCATTCTGGTGGCTGACCTTGGTGGTGAGGGAAAATGGGAAGGGTAAGCAGAGGTCACTTATTCTGCAGTGAGCCTGTATTGTTTTTTGTTTTTTTTAGCATAGCTGTGGCAAAGTACAAATGTGCTTAAACTACATCTGACTCTTTTAGTAAGAATTATAAAGGTCAAAAAGACCTCAGATCTCATATTTACACTAAAATGTAAAAAAAAAGTAAAAAAAATTCTCCTTTAACTTCTTCAGATCCATGCTATAGCTGAATGACGGCTAATACGCAGACCTACTTTGCTGGGAGGGTGTCAATAGACGTCCTCCCATTCTTGAGCGGCCTGCGCGCCCCCTGCAGGGCACACGCGGCGCGCTCTGTGATCAGCGAGTCTATGAGACTCGCTGGATCACAGATCGATCCCAACCCCTTACCATGTGATTAGCTGTCAGCCAAAGCAGTTATCAGTATTACATAGCGTCATGCATTAGGCCACTAAGGGAGAAGGTAATGAAATACGTCAACGCTTAGCATAGAAAAGTTTAGGCGAACATGTTCCGCAACTTAGGGTATAGGCCCATAAACAAGTAGCACTTTTGTCAAGCACGTAGTAAATAGACGTTGTTGAGACAACTAATAATTGCATATGAAAGGCAATTATAGGTTAGGTACTTTGAGAGTACACATAGTAAATAGAAGTTGTAGCAACAACTAATAGTTGCATCTGGGAGGCAATTATAGCTCAGGTACTTTGAGAGTACACGTAGTAAAGAAGGGTTGTTGCGACAACTAATAATTGCATATGAGAGGCAAATATAGCTCAGGTAATTTGAGAGTACGCGTAGTAAATAGGAGTTGTAGGGACAACTAATAGCTGCATATAAGTGGCAAATATAGCTCAGGTAATTTGAGTGTAGATATCCCTTTAAGATATTCCTTAGCAAACTATCACAGTCTATCCCAAGTCGTATGCTAATAGCCAAAAGCCATAATAAACAACAGCAATTGTTTTAGGTGGAAAGTATGCAGCAGATCTTTCTGTAGAACTACAAGTGACACAATTGCTGCTTATCCATTTGCAGGGCTTCAGTGTTTTAGCAACAATGGACTCTGTAGTATAGGGCATCAGCAAGGAAGAACTCCCAGGTTGTCCGCAGCAATGGCAGGCTGGACGCAGTGAAGGTCTTTTGCTAGCTGGCCATAATGTTGCCTGTGTTGTAGCGTGGCCGGTACGGCTGACAATAATAGAAGAGCTTTTCTATTTAAAATTAATGCCTTTATATGCAGAAACAGCTGCAGTGCATAAGCACTGATTCAAGCACCGTTATGCATTCCAGCGTGGAACGCATTACGAGGAAGAGACGGCGCAAGACGCGCCCGTTACACTAATGCCCCGTACATGATCAGAATTCCCACCAGCAAAAGTCCGATGTGAGCTTTTCGTCGGAAAGACCGTGTGTATGCTCCATCGAACTTTTGCTGGCGGAAATTCCGCCAGCAAAAGATTAAGAGCTGGTTCTCAAAATCCGATCGTCTGTAGCAATTCTGCCACGCAAATTTTCGACGCATGCTCGGAAACAATTCGACGCATTCTTGGAAGCATTGAACTTAATTTTCTCAGCTCGTTGTAGTGTTGTACGTCACCGCGTTCTTGAAGATCGAAAGTTCAGAGAACTTTTATGTGACCGTGTGTATGCAAGCCAAGCTTGAGCGGAATTTCATCGGAAAAACCATCCAAGGTTTTTTCGACGGAAAATCAGATTGTGTGTACGAATTAGCATTGAAAAAAAAAGAGTTAAAAAATGTACAGTTAGTCCATAAAAAATTGTAACAAGTGAACGATTGTAGTAGCTCCACAAACAAAGGATTTACCAAAAAGTGCAAAATAATTCCAAAAGTGCTTGTGCTCGCCTCCACCAGTATCATAGGCTGCTCACCTCACATTCTGACCCCTGTTTCACCAGCGGGTCAAAATCGGCAGTTTCCTGTATGGGGATGACAATTATATCTGGCGTGGTGCTGGCGTTTTAAATCCTCTGTCTCTCACACCCCCTTCAATACTAGGCTCAGGAAAACCCCCGATACCTCTCATCCAATACCCGATACCTCTCATATATGAGGAAAGAGAATGACACAATCTAGTGCTCTCTGTATTTAAAATCATTTATTCCCCATATAAAATAGGTAAAACAACTCAAAAGAGTGTCACTTCAAGCCGTGCTAGCTGATCAAGCATAAAAACATTGATTCCACGAGATGGCCGTGATGTGATGTTAGTACGTAGGCTCCACCCCTATACGCATTACGTCAAGGCGTAGACTTCTTCCTGGGATTGCCTTTACTGTGGAATCTACTGAAGAAGTCTACGCCTTGATGTAATGCGTATAGGGGGTGGAGCTTACATACTGACATCACATCACAGCCATCTCGTGGAATCAATGGGCCAAATCCTCAAAAGGGATACGCAGGCGGAACTGCTGTTCAGCCTGCGTATCCCTGTGCCTATCTTTGGAACTGATCCTCAGAAGCAGTTTTCCAAAGATAGGCAGAAGATCCGACATCTGTAAGAGACTTACACTGTCGGATCTTAGGATGCAGTACCGCATCCGCCGCTGGGGGCATTTCGAGTCGAAATGCCGCTTTGCGTATGCAAATGAGGACTTACGGAGATCCACAAAGCTTTTCAGCTTTGTGTTTTCTGCGTAAGTTTACGTTTGCATACGTAAAATTAGTTCTGCTTTTATAAAGTGTAAACTAGTTACACCTTGTAAAAACAGAACTTTTTTTCGATCGCCGCGATTTTTTTTTAATTTTGAATTTTTTTTTTCGGCGCGTAACTTTTTTTTTACCCGACGCAACTTTATTGTCCCGTCGCAATCCACAAAGCCCGACGTAACGTAATTTCGCGCGCTGCCCGTCGGGAAAATGAAGTCACGAGCATGCGCAGTACGGCTGGCGCGGGAGCGCGCCTCATTTAAATTGTCATCGCCCCCTGCAGAAGAGGACCGCCTTGCGCCGGAGACATTTAAGTTACACGGCCTGAAATTTCTAGGTAAGTGCTTTGTGGATCGGGCACTTAGGTAGAAATTTTAAGGCAGTGTAACTTAAATGGGAAAAGATAAGTTAGGCAGGATATTTGTTATGCTTGATCAGCTAGCACAGCTTAAAATGCCACACTTGTTAGTGTTTTACTGATTTGATATGGGAAATAAATGATTTTTAATACAGAGAGCACTAGATTCTGCCATTCTCTTTCCTTATATATCTTCCATTGGATGAGAGGTATCGGGTTCTCCTGAGCCTATTGAAGGGAGTGTGACAGACAGAGGATTTAAAACTGCCAGCACCACGCCATATATACTTGTCATCCCCAGAGGGAAAACTGCTGATTTTGTCAAAATGTGAGGCATATGATACTGGTGGAGGCGAGCACGAGCACTTTTGGAATTATTTTTCACTTTTTGGTGAATCGTTTGTTTGTGGATCTACTACAATCAGTCACTTGCTACGGTACTATTTTTTATGGACTGTAATACATTTATGAACTCTTTATATCAATGCTTATTCTTGGGAGCATGTTGTGATTAGTTTAAGCACTTGATTACAATTCTATTTCTTGTGATACACATTGCAGTATATTTAATAGCGCAGCACCAGCATATGCCTGCCTGCACTTGTTATGCTTAAAGGAGTTGTAAAGTAAAAAAAAAATTCACCTTAATGCAATCTATTAATTAAGGTGAAAAAACATCTGATGCTGACACCCCCCCCCCCCCCCCGAGCCCCCGTTATACTTACCTGACCCTTCGAAAGTCCCGTGCACGGTCACGAGATCCTCTTCGCTGCTCAGCCTGGCCACTGATTGGCTGGAGCGGATGGATTGAGAGCAGTGCAGCCATTGGCTGGCGCTGCTGTCAATCACATCCAGTGACGCGGCGCGCAGAGGGCCGGGGCCGAGTGATACAGTGAGCGGCTATGGCGCGCCCGCAATTACTCACCACCATGCAAGCTCTCTCGCATGACTATGGTCAGTACTTGTGGGGAGGACCAGAGACAGCCGCCGAGGGACCCCAGAAGACTTGGATCGGGGCCACTCTGTGCAAAATGAACTGCACAGTGGAGGTAAGTATAACATGTTTGTTATTTTAAAGGAAATTTCATTTTTCATTTACTAACCCTTTAAGTGGTGCATGCGATTTCAGGAACACGTATCAGTCCAGACTGTATTTTAAAGGCTTGGCAGCCCACTTTTATGTAGCACTTCCCCCGTAGGAGCTGCTGGTTTCGATTTTGGGTCTTGCACGTTACCTCTAAGTTTGTTGTCTAGGGAAGAAAGTCTATAGGAATTGGAATGTCCACACAAGATGTAAAACCTTCAACTGTAGGCTTTATTTTCACTGCATAAGCTTGTGAAGGAAGTAGAGAGCAAAGAGAGAAGGAGAAGGTTCAGGTACACAGTACAGAATGCACAATGATATTCACAGTTTCAATATTCACCACTCAATCCTGAGTGGGTATTCCTCACCCGGATAGACCCCTCTCACATGGCCTAGCAGCCAGGGTGATGCACAGACAGTATAGGAGACAGTCTCTGCCACAGACCGTCTGAGAACACAGAATGGATATTCAGGAATCCTCTGCCACAGAATTTAAAGTCCCAAACTTCTTGCTTTACAGCCAAAGAGCCTTTAAGCCAATCCGGAGGACTGTAAGGTGTTGTAGGTTACGGTGCATCCTTCAATAAGTTCCCAGGCCTCTCCCAAAGTACCAGCTTTCCGCTCTGTCCTTTTCCGGGACAGGTCCTCCCCTGGCTTCCTTCATTGAGTGGCTTCCTCCCACTGGACAGACAACACAGGATCACCTCCAACGCATAGGCCCCAGCCAGGATAACTGGGCCTACTTGACAGGAACCCAGCCTCAGACCAACCTGGTCCTGAGACTGAAATCGCACACACACCCACCTAGCGCCAGGAGGGCCATGAGGTGAAGGCCCCCGAAAAACGGCGTCTGCCCCTTAAGTATCCCCTCCCAGCATGCACAGCGGGGTCACCACTCTCACTGTACCACTGCTGAGGAGGGACACCCAATACACCATGGTACACCTGCGGTCCAACATGGGCCTGAAGTGGCAACGCCACCCACAGGCAACAAGGGAAAACACTATCAGGCAGTACCACAGCCAGAACAGAGGCAAATTTGCATATAATTCAACAGGTCTGGGCCCAACTATTGGCCCAGATATCCCCCAAATTTAAAATAGCGCCCCCATCCTTGGGAGCAGGACGCTACATTTATTTAAAGGAAACAAAGTTCAAAGATAATAACAGCATTTTCCACCATCACTGTATAGTTCAAACCTTCAGCCTCATGGCTTACTCTCTTACAGCACCGCTGCTGCAGACCACTGGCCTAGGCCTTTGGGTTGCTCCTCAGAGCGTATGCTCATGCTGCCAGCTGCAGCATCCCTCTTCTAGGGAACATGGGTCTCATACACAGACACTGTGGCCCGGATTCACGTAGGAGAGCGCATCTTTGTGCGGGCGTAACGTATCCTATTTACGTTACGCCTCCGCAACTTTGACAGGCAAGTGCAGTATTCACAAAGCAAAGTTGCGGCGGCGTAGAGTAAATAGGCCGGCGTAAGCCCGCCTAATTCAAATGTGGAAGATGTGGGCGTGTGTTATGTAAATTTATTGTGACCCCACGTAAATGACGCTTTTTACAAACGGCGCATGCGCCGTCCGTGAAAGTATCCCAGTGCGCATGCTCCAAATTAACCCGCAAAAAGCCAATGCTTTCGACGTGAACGTAAATGACGCCCAGCCCTATTCGCGAACGACTTACGTAAACAACGTAAAACGTGAAAAATTCAACGCTGTTCCGACGTCCATACCTAACATTGGTACGCCTCATCTACGCCTCATAGAGCAGGGGTAACTTTACGCCAGAAAAAGCCTTACGTAAATGGCGTATCTGTACTGCGACGGCCGGGCGTACGTTCGTGAATAGGCGTATCTAGCTGATTTACATATTTCTAGGTGTAAATCAGCGTACACGCCCCTAGCGGCCAGCGTAAATATGCAGTTAAGATACAACGGCGTAGGAGACTTACGCTGGTCATATCTTATACAAATTCTTGCGTATCTGATTCTTTGAATCAGGCGCCAAGATACGACGCCTCAGACTCAGAGATACGACGGCGTATCTGGAGATACGCTGTCCTATCTCCTACGTGAATCTGGGCCTGTGTCTGTAGGGCAGAGTCGTCCTGACTCCTCGACCAGACTGCCTGGGTGTAGCTTTCTCCAAGTGAGAGTTCTGAGTTCTAATCCTGGGAAGAATATAAACCCAGCCTACAGGTGTGCAATCAGCATGCATTTCTTTGTAAAAACCAGGCTGAAAATGCTAATATACGCAGTGACACAGAATAGCCTCTCCACAATATAGATACATTCACTGGCCACTTGGTACACCTGTTCAACTTCTTGATAACACAAATGGCTAATCAGCCAATCACATGGCAGCAACTCCATGCATTTAGGCATCTAGACATGGTGAAGATGACTTGCTTAAGTTCAAACCTAGCATAAGAATGTGAAAGAAAAGGAATTTAAGTGACTTTGAACGTGGCATGATTGTTGGTGCCAGATAAGGCTTGTCTGAATATTTAAAAAACTGTTGATCTACTGGGATTTTCATGCACAATCATCTCTAGGGTTCACAGAGAATGGTCCAAAAAAGAGAAAATATCCGATGAGCGGTGTTGTGTGGACGAAAATGCTTTGTTGAGCCAAAGGTCAGAGGAGAATGGGCTGACTGCTTTAAGATGATAGAAAGGCAACAGTAGCTAAAATAATCACTCGTTACTACCAAGGTATACAGAATACCATCTCTGAATGCACAACACATCGGACCTTAAAGCAGATGAGCCACAGCAGCAGAAAACCACCCCGGGTACCACTCCTGTTAGCTAAAAACAAAAAAACAGGCTACAATTTGCACAGGCTCACCAGAATTGGACAATAGAAGAATAAAAAAAAGTTGCCTGGTCTGACGAGTCTTGATTTCAGCTGCGACATTCAGATGATAGGGACAAGATTTGGCGTAAACAACATGAAAGCATGGATCTATCCTGCCTTGTATCAACGGTTCAGGCTGGTGATGGTGGTGCAATGGTGTGGGGGATATTTTCTTGGCACTCTTTGGGCCCCTTAGGACCAATTGAGCATCATTTAAATGCCAAGGCCTATCTGAGTATTGTTGCTGACCATGTCCATCCCTTTTTGACTACAATGTACCCATCTTCTGATGGCTACTTCCAACAGGATAATGCACCATGTCACAAAGCTCAAATCATCTCAAACTGGTTTCTAGAACATGACAATGAGATCACTGCACTCCAATAGCCTCCATAATCACCAGATCTCAATCCAATAGAGCACCTTTGGGATGGAATAGAAAGGGAGATTCGCATCATGGATGTGCAGCCGACAAATCTGCAGCAACTGCGTGATGCCATAATGTCAATATGGACCAAAATCTCAGAGGAATGTTTCCAACACCCTGTTGAATCTATGCCACGAACATTTAAGGCAATTCGGAAGGAAAAGGGGAATCCACCCAGTAGTAGAAAGGCGTAATAAAGTGGCCGGTGAGTATATATGTATAAAGATCTGGATCATTGATCTGTTGTAATCCAGTGAGGAAGAAAGCATGTAGGCAGGTGCAGTTAGCCTTCCCACCTATAGGTAACTCTCTACCATTATCACATCTAAAGGTAAGTTTAATAAAAGTACTGAGCCCTTAGAGATTCCATACAGTGCCTCGACTGGAGAAGTGGTCTGGTTGGACACTGAACTCTTGAGTGAGAAAAACCTTTAAATATAGGGGACCTATGTCACTTTGGCATGCTTCTGGCAGGTAAATGGTCAGGACAGAGAAAGGTTCTTGAGCAGGGCAGGTTCTGTTGTTATTGTTAAGCCTACAGTTTTGGGAATGGAGATGTAGAGGCAGTGAAAGGTGCCACTTCGTCCTAGATTCCTCTTCTTAAGGAATACTACCCCCACAAGCTGAAGTTACCTTCTGTTAACACAGTTGGTGAATGAAATGCTATAGAACCCTACATCGTTCTGCAAATTCGCAATATATTCATTCATCTGTGCTAAAGATTGTCCATCTGTTTGTTCTGCGCTATGATAGGGGTACATATAAAGGAACTGTGTTTTTCTGAAGTGTCTGGTTGATTACTCCAAACTTGAGGTACCCATTTTAGGCCCTGCCTGCAAGCAGACTTCCTGTTATTGTGCCTAACGACTACCTTTATCGTTTCTAAATATGAACATAATCAATGAGGCATGTGTGGTGTTTTTGTTTGTTTGTTTTTTGAGGTGCGTGCCCATCTAGATCACCCTTGTGTATACATGAGCAGCTGGTCTGTAGAAGTATAATGTTCACTATTGAAGCTTGAATTTTACTGAAGAAAAACTCTTATGCCCCATACACACGATTGGAAATTCCGACAGCAAAAGTCCGATGTGAGCTTTTGAACGGAAATTTCGACCACGTGTATGCTCCATCGGACTTTTGCTGGCAGAATTTCCGCCAGCAAAAGATTGAGAGCTGGTTCTCAAATTTTCAGACGGAAAAAAATTCCTATTGGAAAATCTAATCGTCTGTAGCACATCCGACGCACAAAATTCCAAAACACATGCTCGGAAACAATTTGACGCATGCTCAGAAGCATTGAACTTAATTTTCTCGGCTCGTCGTAGTTTTGTACGTCACCGTGTTCTTGACGGTCGAAAGTTCAGAGAAACTTTTGTGTGATCGTGTGTATGCAAGCCAAGCTTGAGCGGAATTCCGTCGGAAAAACCATCCAAGACCATTCCGGCGGAAAATCCAATCGTGTGTATCGGGGCATTACCTGTCTTCCAGAAGTGCTGTGGTAATAAACACTGCCTAATGGGATAGCAGACGGGAATTACCCTTAACACTTTAATAAATAAATAAATAAAAGACAACAGACCACTGTTGGATGTTAAAGGCCTTGGTTATTTAATATTGGTTTCAAAATATTGTGATAAATATTATCAACAAAATATAAATAAATAAGCATAAACGTAAAGCATTAAAGCTAACCTAGCCACTACGGCTCAGGCTGCCAACACAATTACCCAGCTAGCACACTAGTACCCAACTTCACAACAGATATTTTTAACATAATAAATAATCAAATAAATATGAGCATAGCTAGTCCCCCTTTGCTGTTAAAAAAACCTTCTTCTTTCTCTCTTTTTTTTTTTTATATATAAAGCAAAGGTGACACTACCACATAAGAAATAACCGCGACAAGATATCTTCTGAAAATAGGGGGGGGGGGGGGGTGGGAGGGGAAGAACACCACAGCTCCAAAGTCTTCTGAGGCGAATGAGCCTGGGCTGGACGGAACCCGCTTTAAATAGCCCAAAACGGGCTAAAAACCCACTGGTTCTGACTGGTTTGAACTGACCCTTCCTGGGCTTTCTGTCCAGAAGCCCAGGAAGGGTCACCCAAAGTTCAAAGAGCCCGACAAAAATTCCCCCAGAAAGGTCAACTGGGGGACAAATGAGCAAATTTAAACTGACTTTTCCCGGGCATTCTATTCAGGCCCAGGAAAGGTCACCCAAAGGCTAACTAATCTATTTTCTTCACAGGGGGGGGGGGAGAACCCCCCCCCCCCAGAAGCCAAATACTGTCCCCCGTCGCTCTCCCATGAGGAAAAGGGGGCTATAATTGCCCCTTTTCCTGTCATTCTATTTAATTTTAAATAGAAACCTTGTCCTGGGCAAAAAAATAATATTTTATGATTCACAGAGGTTCGAAAAGAAAATGCCAAAATCCAATTAGGATTTACATCTATTTTAAAGCGTGATACAGAGTGTAATAACCCACTGACTCATAGTACTGGCATGCAACTGGAAGTACACAAAAGCCAAAAGCTATCGTTTGGTATTTGTTGCAGGAAAGTGGTTTGGGAAATGGCTGTTGGTTATTAATTCTTCTTCAAGAACACTTTTCACACTCATTTCTATGAAGCTTTTATAATAGCATTCAAGTCTTAACAAAAGGCAGAGATTCCTGTCGCTGCTGTGGGAATCAGATTAAGAATAAATGTGCTAGTCTCTCTCCCTCTCAGTATATTTATTTACACACAAACATTTTATGCACAGATAAGTCCCTAATATATCCTGTCCTGTAGATATTTATGTTTAACTTCCTTTGCCATTTTTTTTTTTGTTGACTCCCTTTTTACATGTCGGTTGTCTACGGGCAGTGAGGAAAAAAATTCCTTTATTGCATGAGGAGGCGTGACTTGTGAAATGTTACTTTCGGAACATTGCTGAAAGAGGATAGTATCAGTACTAAAGCAAAAATACACGCAATGAGAGAAAAAGGAAGTTTAAGGAAGGAGACAGAAAAAGTTAGGTGAAATGAAACTGCATACTGGCAGGTCACATGAAAAGTGATCTGTGCTTAAAAACTTAAAGGAATACATTTTGTTTAGTTTCCAGCATTATAGTCGTATTTCAAAGTGAGTGTTTGACTTGTAGCTGAGACGGGAACTTCCTCTTTGAGCACTGCTGCCTGCCGGTTACAAAGGCAGGAGTCTCCATGAGTTGGTATACAGAGAATGCAGCCTTGTTACCATGTATACTGGTGGTTTGGTCCTCTGCAGCATTCATCGCCTCTTACATTTTCGCTGTACTAGAGGGACATGTGGTGCCTTTTGTACCTTACATAAGGTAAGTCTTAACTTTGGTGTGTGGGATAAGTCATACTGTGGTGTGTAGGGGAAATCTTTACGCATTACTTATTCATATCTGTACTTACTGTGAATATTGGGGTTTATTTACTAAAACTGTGAGTGCGCAAAATTTGGTGCAGCTCTGCATAGAAACCAATCAGCTTCCAAGTTTTATTGTGAAAGCTTAACGGTTACTTTAAGCTAGTGCATTGTTAGTTCACTTACCTTTTCCTTCAATGTCCCTTCTAAATGTTTTTTTTCTTTGTTTGAATTTCTCACTTCCTGCTCCTCCTCAGTAAGCTTTCCACCATCATCTGAGCGGTGGAAAGTCATTTAGAACAGCTTACTGAGGAGGAACAGGAAGTGAGAAATTCAGACAAAGAAAAAAAAATTAGAAGGGAAATGGAAGGAAAAGGTAAGTGAATCAACAATGCACTAGCTTAAAACGGATGTTCCGCCAAAAAAAAATATTAAAAGCCAGCAGCTACAAATACTGCAGCTGCGGACTTTTAATATTAAGACACTTACCTGTCCTGGAGTCCAGCGGCGTCCGCAGCAGATGACGAGCGATCGCTCGTCACCCTGCTGCTCCCCCCTCCATCCACGCTGAGGGAACCAGGAAGTGAAGCGCTGCGGCTTCACTGCCCGGTTCCCTACGGCGCATGCGCGAGTCGCGCCTCGCCCGCCGATTGGCTCCCGCTGTGTGCTGGGAGCCGAGTGCTCCCAGCACACAACGGGGGGGGGCGACGGGATGTGACGCAATGCCCGTCTTTTGCCCGTGAATGCCGGGCCGGAAGTGGGTGCAAATACCTGTCTTTAGACAGATATCTGCACCCCCCTCCCCCCTGAAAGGTGTCAAATGTGACACCGGAGGGGGGGAGGGTTCCGATCAGCGGGACTTCACTTTAGGGTGGAGAACCGCTTTAAAGTAACCTATTTAGAAAATAAAAAACAAACCTTTACAACCCCTTTAATTTAACAAACTGAAGTTAGAAGCTGAATGGCACTGGAATCCTAGTGCACCAGGTTTAGTAAATCTCCACTATTGTGTACCTATTTCTTTCATGATCAGTGTTGTGTGGTTTGTATAAAGATTTTTCTTTCTTTCTGTGTGAAAGTGTAAATCACATCAGTGTTTCTTGTTGACGGTTCTGTAGTTGCATCAGAAGGATTTGTCATCACAGCTTCCTTTATTGTTTTGCATTGACGTTGACATTTTAGATATGACCATTGATGTAAATCATTAGATCTAAACATCTGCAGTCAGTAAATTACTCCACTATACCGTATGTGTGTAAACGCGTATGCTCATAACTTAATTCTTAGTTTACAAAAAAAATGAGGACTTATGCTTACAAATAAAAATGCACCTGTACAAATGTAAGCGCAGGCACTTTACAAACCATACTTGCATTTTTTTTATGCAGGATCTTTCTACCCTACTTTCATGATACAGTATCTCACAAAAGTGAGTACATCCCTCACATTTTTGCAAATATTTTATTATATCTTTTTATGTGACAACACTAAAGAATTACACTTTGCTACAATGTAAAGTAGTGAGTGAACAGCTTTTATACACTGTATAATTTGCTGTCCCCTCAAAATAACTTAACACACAGCAATTAATGTTTATATCTCTGGCAACAAAAGTGAGTACAACCCTAAGTGAAAATGTCCAAATTGGGCCCAAAGTGTCAACATTTTTTGTGGCCACTATTATTTTCCAGCACTGCCTTAACCCTCTTGGGCATGGAGTTTACCAGAGCTTCACGGGTTGCCACCGTAGTCCTCTTCCACTCCTCCATTACGACATCACGGAGGTGGTGGATGTTAGAGACCTTGCGCTCCTCCACCTTTACATTTGAGGATGCCCCACATATGCTCAATAGGGTTTAGGTCTGGAGACATTCTTGGTCAGTCCATCACCTTTACCCTCAGCTTCTTTAGCAAGGCAGTGGTTGTCTTGGAGGTGTGTTTGGGGTCGTTATGTTGGAATAGCCTCCGAAGGCAGTGGATCATGCTCTGCTTCAGTATGTCACCGTACATGTTGGCATTCATGGTTCCCTCAATGAACTGTAGCTCCCCAGTGCAAGCAGAGCTCATGCTGCCTCAGACCATGACACTCCCACCACCATGCTTGACTGTAGGCAAGACACACTTGTCTTTGTACTCCTCACCTAGTTACCACCACACAGGTTTGACACCATCTGAACCAAATAAGTTTATCTTGGTCTCCTCAGACCACAGGACGTGGCTCCAGTAATTCGTGTCTTTAGTCTGCTTGTCTTTAGCAAACTGTTTGTGGGCATCATCTTCTGGGACAACAGCCATGCAGACCAATTTGATGCAGCGTGCGGCATATGGTCTGAGCACTGACAGGCTGTCCTCCATTCCTTCAACCTCTGCAGCAATGCTGGCAGCACTCATACGTCTATTTCCCAAAGACAACCTCTGGATATGACGCTGAGCATGTGCACTCAACTTCATTGGTCGACCATGGCGAGGCCTATTCTGAGTGGAACCTGTCCTGTTAAATCACTGTATGGTCTTGGCCGCGTGCTGCAGCTCAGTTTCAGGGTCTTGGCAATCTTCCTATAGCCTAGGCCATCTTTATGTAAAGCAACATTTCATTTTTTTAGATCCTCAGAGAGTTCTTTGGCAAGAGGTGCCATGTGAAAAAATTCCAGTGACCAGTATGAGAGAGTGAGAGCGATAACACCAAATTTAACACACCCGCTCCCCATTCACACCTGAGACCTTGTAACACTAATGAGTCACATGACACCTGGGAAGGAAATGGCTAATTGGCTCCAATTTGGGCATTTTGACTAAGGGTTGTACTCACTTTTGTTGCCAGCGGTTTAGACATTAATGGCTGTGTGTTGACTTATTTTGAGGGGACAGTAAATGTACACTGTTATACAAGCTGTACGCTCACTACATTGTAGCAAAGTGTCATTTCTTCAGAGGTGTGTAGGTAATTTTTTTACGGTCATGTGCATGAAACTGTAGAGAAGCATGGGTTATCTCTATACAATAAGCAGAAAACAATGGGTAATGATTATAATTTTCCATCATGCTGGATCTCTGACATATGCAGTACCAGATTGTAGCCCATGCATATTAAGGCTGCATGCACACCGGCATAATAAAATGCTCCAATTTATGCTGCATCTTTCTGAGAGGAGACCAGACTGAAGATGGGCCAAAATGTGAGACATGGTATTTCATGGGATTCAGCAGTCTGTTCTTGCACCAGGCATAGTAAGACTTCCATATGCGATGATAAATCTTGCAGGAGTTGGATTTTCTTGAAAAAAGTAGGAATAACAAAGTCACAAATACGCTTATCCTTCAAGACCCGGGTTTCAATAGACATGCTGTTAGGCCTCGTACACACGATAGGTTAACCAGACTACAACGGTCTGATGGACCGTTTTTATCGGTCAAAGCCGATCGTGTGTGGGCCCCATAGGTTATTTAACCATTGGTTAAAAAAAAGCCAACTTGCTTTAAATTTAACCGATGGATTCCTAACCAATGTGAAAAATACAATCGTTAGTAGGCACAGCCATAGGTTAAAAATCCACGCATGCTCAGAATCAAGTCGACGCATGCTTGGAAGCATTGAACTTCATTTTTTTCAGCACGTCGTGTTTTACGTCACCGTGTTCTGACACAATCGTTTTTTTAACCGATGGTGTGTAGGCGCGACGGACCATCAGTCAGCTTCATCGGTTAACCGATGATAACGGTCCATCGGTCCGTTCTCATCGGATGGACTGATCGTGTGTACGAGGCTTTAGAACCATCTGCTAGGAAGTAGAATGGAACACATGACCTTAGGCCAGTATGCTCAGTCTTTTATTACTTTGTACCATGTCCTTGTGAACCAGATTAATGCAATGAGAATTACTGGAACCTTATCCTAGTCTATCTTGCACAGCAGTTCAGGGAGGATATTCATCATAGGTGTAGCGCCCCCTTACTTCCAGTATGGGAACTACGCTAAAGTTAGTGGGGAATGGGAGAGTTATTATTGCTCCCATTCACAATTTGTCAAATTTGGGCTGCTGTCATTCCGGAAATGTCCTGTAGGTCAGCCTGCGCTCCAGGGGTGTTGTTTCCACCCCTGGGCGACAGGTGGCGCTAGAGGGGTTCTGGCAGAGCAATTTTCCCCAGCAGCCAATAAGAGGAGTTTTCCCTCGCGGGGCATGCTGGGGGAGAGTATATGTGTGGCAGGCGCCATCTTTATTGGTTCTTCCCGCGGGTTCCAGGTTCCAGGTGCGGCACCCACCTTTAGGATGCGCGCATCCAACGGACCCCGGCGATGGCCTTCCAGGGCAAGGTCAAAATGCTACGTGGAGCTCTATGTTGCTGAGAGGGGCCCCAGTGACTTACTGGGTCCCAAGTTCTATTGAGAGGATCCCAGGCTGGATGCCGTTCGATTGGGGGGTCGGCTTGAGGAGAACCTGGAGGCAGGTTGTCCAACAGGGCTTGAACGAACCAATCAGGGATCTGGTGACCGGAATGCTGACAGGTACGCTTTGCTGTCATCCGGTGACCTATGCTAAAATCTACTGGGAGGATTCGCTCAATTCGTCCATTTAGCTCATTCAAGTAATTGGCCTGTGGCAGAGGCCTAGAGCCAGTTCGGTGAGAGGGATCTGTTCCTCCCAGCAATTTAAAGTGACACTTCGGCTGCCAGGCTTTTTTAAAAGGAGTCTGTCTGGGGGCACTTCACCCACTCTGGCTAGAGTGGCGACGAACTGTAATTTGGTACTACTGAGAGCAGGATTGCTCGGTTCTTATCCAGGCCTGATACCGCAAAGTTCTCCCTCTTTCTTCATCAACCTTTTCTTCCTATTTGATGTTGATGTTGGCCTGGAAATAAAGCATTGGAAAACCTCTATTCCTTGTCTGGACATTCGCTCAATACTCTGTTCTCCAACTGCACCGCTAGACAACACTAAGGTAACTTAATACGCCGATCCCAACAACAAAATCAGCGGCTCCTTCGGGGGTAGCGCTACATAGGGAAGGCATAAGTCAGCCAGTTGAGAACAAGGACTCTCCAGGGCATCTACTATTCTATAAGTAACCAGGACCAGAGAATCTCCTCAGTTTGATGGTAAACCTGGAGGCCAGGATGTCCAAATCTGGCATCCCCCACTGCTGACAAAGATTTCAGACGATCTCAAGGTGCAGAGGCCATTACTCAGGGTCTATGCCAAGGATCCTCAAACTACGGCCCTCCAGCTGTTGTGGAACTACACATCCCATTAAAGGCATTGTAAAACTCTGACATTCACAGACTTGACTAGGCATGATGGGAATTGTAGTTCCTGAACAACTGGAGGGCCATAGTTTGAAACCCCCCTGGTCTATGCATTGGTGACATATAAAGTTTGTGTGCCAAGTGTCCTCTTGAGGGACGTAGATGGCTGTTAGAATTAGAATTTCTGCCTAAAAGAGTACCAGACTTGTTTATTTAGGGGGGCCAGATGTGGCCAGTGGAAGTAGAAATATGCCCAGCCTTAGTGTCAGTAAATAATGTCCCATCACTGGTTTTAGTGGAAGGAATAGTGATGATTGGTGTCAGTTGGAGGGATAGTGCCTCATCAATGGTGTCAGTGAGAGTAATGGTGCCTCATTATTGATGTCAGTTGAAGAAATAGATACCCATTGATGGTGATAGTGGGAACGGTGCACCAAGGGCAAAATAAAAGCAAGCAAAGCGCCACATCCAGCCCCTGGGCCACAGTTTGGAGACCACTGGTCTTCACAATGCATGGCCAGCAGTTCAGATCAAAATATTAAGGTCCCCTTTACACTATGCCATTTCATTGCTGTGCACTACTGCATACAAGGTAACGTTTATTACATTAGAGCATATTCAAACGTATCCCAAAAAAAATATGTTGCAGCGTACCAATCTTTAAATGTATTGGCTGCATTTTTTTTTTAGTTTAGTTTCTTTAACCTGGGGATCCTACCAGTAACACACTTCCTGTCTTATGCCGCGTACACACCATCACTTTATGTGATGAAAAAAAATGACGTTTTTAAAAACGTCACTTTAATTGACTGTGTGTGGGGGAAAACGTTGTTTTATGTCTTGTAAAAAACGACCAAAAAAAATTGAAGCATGCTTCAATTTTATGTGTCGTTTTTTAAAAGTGCACTTTTTACTTCACAGAAATTGACCGTGTGTAGCAAAAAACGTCGTTTTGTAAGACGTTTTTTCATCCACGCATGCCCAGAAGCTACTTCAATGGTAAAACGTGGTGGAACGTAACCTCACTTTGCAAGAACATTGTGAGAAAAACGATGGTGTGTAGGCAACTTCGTCTTTGAAAACTGAAGTTTCAAAAACGTCATTTTTTACTTCACAGAAAGTGTCGTTTTTTTTCATCACATAAAGTGATGGTGTGTACGGGGCATAAGAGTGGCTACAGTCACTGCTCTACTCTGTCTATGAAGGACAACTAGCCACCCTTGGGCAGCAGCATTGTTAACCTGCGTGTAGGGTAGTATTAGGTAGACTAGTAGATTTAGATTTAAAGCAGTTGTATACCCCAAAAAATGTTTATGTATTTTTTTAAAACCTGCAAGGCAAAGGCATAATGAGCTAGTATGACTAGCATACTAGCTCATTATCAATTACTTACCTTAGATCAAAGCCCCCGCATCGGTCCTCGGACACGTCCTACGTTGCCATTATGATACCTGGAGTGACTTCCAGGTATCGCCGCTCCGGCGCTGTGACTGGCCGGAGCGGCGATGACGTCACTCCCTCGCATGCGCACATTTCCGTCACTTTCCGGCAGGCTCCCATTCAAGAGCCGCCGCGATCAGTGCGCCTGCGCCGTCGTCAATGGCGCGCATGCGCCGTAGACATCGGCGCCTGCTTCTCTGCAAATATCTCCTTAACCATGTAGGTTAAGGAGATATTGCAAGCACCTACAGGTAAGCTTTAATGTAGGCTTACCTCTAGGTGCATGTTTCACAAGAGGGTATACAACTGCCTTAAACAAACGACTAACCAAATAAAGCTTTATTCTGCTAACACTTTTTAAGCAGTTAAATACATTTTTTTATTTCGGGATAAAGGTTTTAACTTGAAGTAAAACTAAACGCTATTTATTTTTTTCATTTTGGAAAGAATAAGGCAGGGTTATAACCCCTGTTCAATTATTTTTTGCCATCTCTGCCCCATTGGGGAGGTCTACCTTCACTTCCTGTCCTATAGCCAAAACAGGAAGTGAGAGAAAATCCCTTCAAAATGAGGAATCCTTTGAGGACCCCCAAGTCACCTGAACTAGTGCCTTCATTGGAAGTTTTCCCCCTTATTTTTCTAGGGACAACCAAAAGGTTTGGATTTTCTTTTACTTTCACTTTCAATGCTAATGGTAAACATGACAAATAGAGAGGATGAATCTCCCTACCAAATCTACTCTACGTAGAGTGGAGCACAGCAAGCAGGCATGTACTGGCCATCCAGGCTACCGGGAGTTTCCCGGTGGGGTGATGGCTCAGTGGGCCGGTTTCAGTGACAAACAGCCTGTTCAAATTAATGGCTGCGTGACCCAGTGCATTTGTGGGACATTAACAAAAGTTCTGCAAGTGGCATCTTTGAGGTGCTTTAGAAGCGGTGTATACCTGCCCATTAAATTCAATGAGCAGAGCCGCTAAAGTGCCTGCAAAGGTTTTAACCCTTTTTTTAACCCTTTATTCCCCCGCTAGGGGATTAAAAGCGCCCAGCTAGCGTCCAAAAAGCGCCTCTAAAATTACGTTAAAGCGCCACTAAAACTAGCGGCGCTTTACCACGGACGCCACCGTGCCTCAGTGTGAAAGTGCCCTTAGCCAAAATCTACAATAAACCTGGCCCAAAAGAGTATAATAACATATTATCTAGAAAAAATGTCATTACATATAGTGCATATAAGGGACCATACAACACCAAAACTAGGTTAATATAAAATAAGGACAAAAGTCTATGCATTTATATATATATATTTGCTTCTTAAGGACTCTTTTGGTCTGAAATGTATACTGTAATCACAGTGATGAATACATGAGAACCCAAAAACTAAATATAAATTGCAAATTACACATAATAGTATTTAGTCAATCATATAGCATAAACAAATGTGAAATGGAGGGTAATAAAAAAAAACATTATCTAGATTTACGACCCATATCGCTAGGGCTTCACCTACAACCAACATTAAATAAATCATATCTTGCCAGCCCAGCCCATAGATATCAAGCCAGGGCATTGAAAAATAAAACGGCCAGTCAGAGACGAGCCCACCCTTGACTTACCTGTAAATTCTATATCTTAAAGTACAGTGGAGGACAAAGACCACCCCCTTCTTTTCCTTGGTTTACTCAATACTAAGGATTTGCAGAATTAGGGTAGGGTTATAGAGGTTTCCAATCAACTAAATTCCTCTTTTTGACAAATCATTAAAAGATTATTTGACAAGTTTCCTTTCACATTGTGAGTGCTGCCTGTCTGCTGTCCATTTCTTTTCCATGATTTCTCGGAATCCCTAAATGCTTTGCAGATTCTCCTCTGCTGTTTAATTCCAATTTCTAAGGACTACATATCCCATGGTACCTTGCTGCCTGCAAACAGTTATTCATGTACTGACTCTGCCTCCTGAAACTCCTCAACTCAGTAGTTTAGAAGGCAAGCCCTGTGAATTCTGTGACAAAGCAGTTACCCATAGT
The DNA here is from genome assembly GCF_905171775.1 of Rana temporaria. NCBI lineage: Eukaryota > Metazoa > Chordata > Amphibia > Anura > Ranidae > Rana > Rana temporaria. The sequence continues at coordinate 221,704,193 of NC_053491.1, read as the reverse complement.
GAATACATGTGTGAGGAGTTTCACAAAGTAAGTCACAAACTTCAAGATAATTCAGATTAATAGGAGTAGGCTGGAAATAAGTGAAATACAATGTGAAAATGAATATTTGATTTTACATTTTAATCATAGATAGGGTATAAATCTGGAGCCTTCACTATATCTGGTGGCTCTCAGTCAAGGAAAAGTCTCCCTGCAGCTTTTGTATTTGTTGCTATTGAGAACCCAGTACCCCTGGCACTCTGCATCCTAACATTGCATCTCCAAGTCACCCAGCACCCCTAAGACTGCACCCACCTATACCCCTTACTCTGAACCTTCCTTCCTCCCAGCACTTCTGATACTGAAATTCCCAGCAACCCTGACTCTGAACTTCCCTTCCTCTCAGCACCCCTGACACCGAAACCCAACACCTCAGACACTGAACCTTTCTGCCAGCTAGCAAGTGTGTCACTGCATATTTACCACTGCTCTGTTCCTGCTCTGCTTTGTCACCTTTGCAATGATACACAGAAAGGAGAGAGGCCGAGTGTTGCGTTTCTGCCTCTCTGCCCGCTTCCTCCTCCCTCTGGTCACATCACCTACTCCCCAGCACAGACTGTAGAGGCCAGTCATTCCTCCATCCTCCAAGGAGGAAGTGCACACTTGGCTGAGAGGACAAGGGAAGTCCAACATCCAAATGTATTCTTGTATTTCATATAACCTTGAAAGTAAACTATTTAACACCCTTTCCTCCTAAACTACTGAACATATATTATTATTGTTTTGAACATGCAGTCTCTATATGAGGAGAATTCAGAATTCTTGTTTTACCATAAATATAGGATAGTAAGAATAGGATGGATATATATATATACATACATACACTGCTCAAAAAAAATAATTAAAGGAACACGTTTGAATCAGAGCTCCTGGGATATCGATCTGGTCAGTTAAGTAGCAGAGAGGGAGGGGTGTATAAAGAGGGGGTTGTTAATCAGTTTCAGCTTCTTTGCTGTTAATTGAAATTAACAACAGGTGCACTAGATGGGCAACAATGACACAACCTCCAAAACAGGAATGTTTTTTCAGGTGGAGGTGTCTGACATTTTTTTCCCTACTCATCTTTTCTGACTATTTTTCACTAGTTTTGCATTTGGCTAGGGTCAGTGTCACTACTGGTAGCACAAGGCGATACTTGGACCCTATAAAGGTTGCATAGGCAGTCCAACTCCTCCAGGATGCCACATTAATACGTGTCATTGCCAGAAGGTTTGCCGTGTCTCCCAGCACAGTCTCAAGAGCATGGAGGAGATTCCAGGAGACAGGCAGTTACTCTAGGAGAGCTGGACAGAGCCGTAGAAGGTCCTTAACCCATCAGCAGGACCAGTATCTGCTCCTTTGTGCAAGGAGGAACAGGATGAGCACTGCCAGAGCCCTACAAAATGACCTCCAGCAGGCCACTGGTGTGAATGTCTCTGACCAAACAATCAGAAACAGACTTCATGGGGGTGGCCTGAGGGCCCGACATCCTCTAGTGTGCTCTGTGCTCACTGCCGGACACTGTGGTGCTCGATTGGCATTTTCCATTGAACACCAGAATTGGCAGGTCCGCCACTGGTGCCCCATGCTTTTCACAGATGAGAGCAGGCTCACCCTGAGCATATGTGACAAACGTGAAAGGGTCTGGAGAAGCTTATGCTGCCTGTAACATCGTTCAGCACGACCGGTTTGGTGGTCAGTGATGTCTGGGGAGGCATATCCATGGAAGGACACACAGACCTCTACAGGCTACACAATGGCACCCTGACTGCCATTAGGTATCGGGATGAAATCCTTGGACCCATTGTCAGACCCTACGCTGGCGCAGTGGGTCCTGGGTTCCTCCTGGTGCATGACAATGCCCGGCCTCATACGGCGAGAGCATGCAGCCAGTTCCTGGAGGATGAAGAAATTGATACTATTGAATGGCCCCCATGCTCACCTGACCTAAAATCCAAAAGAACACCACTGGGACATTATGTTTCGGTCCATCCAGTGCCACCAGGTTGCACCTCAGTCTGTTCAGGAGCTCAGTGATGCTCTGGTCCAGATCTGGGAGGAAATGCCCCAGGACACCATCCGTCGTCTCATTAGGAACATGCCCTGATGTTGTCAGGCATGCATACAAACACTACTGAGGACCATTTTGATTTGTTGCAATGAAATTTCAGCAAAATGGACTAGCTTGCTGCATAATTTTTTCACTTTGATTTTCGGGGTGTCTTTGAATTCAGCCCTCTGTAGGTGGATAATTTTCATTTCCATCAAATTATGTGCCATCCTTTCATTCCTAACACATTACCCAGTCCATATCAGTATAGATATCCAGCATAAGATTTTTGCCCGTTGAGATCTAAAAGGTTTTCAAAGTGTTCCTTTAATTTTTTTTGAGCAGTGTATATATATATATATATATATATATATATTTATATATATATATATTTTTTCTAAAGAATAGAATATTACAGTTGCTTGGGTGTTTGTGCCTAATGCCTACAAAGTACTTAGATTCTGTGGTGTAATCAGTGTATTGAGCTAGATGGCTCAATATGTTCAAGTGGCTAGTGAAGTGTTTATTTGCTGTATGCTCTTAGAGGTATGGTGCCTGCAATTTCTGGCAAGCACTGTCACTGTGGCATCCATATCTGCCAATGGTGTTCCTAAGTGGGCCTCCCAGAAGAGCAAAATCAAGCTGAGTCAGTATGAAACACCTGAATGCAGAGCACTTGGCGAGCCATTACTGTTCTTTTAGGTATGTCAGTCTACTCTGACTGATTAAATGAATAAACATGTTTTTAATAAGACTTATCTGTTTAAATTTTTTTTTCTTTATCCAGCAAATGAGCTACTAGCACTTGTCTTATACATAACTCAATTTTTTAAAACCATACTTTTTTCCTTTGACAGATTTCCCATAAACCAATGTAACCTGTGGTATTTGGTAATGATACAGTATCTTGGCAGTTTCATTCAGTTAAGAGTTTCATGTACAGCAAACCTTTACTAAAGTCACGCTCAGTTTTTTTTTAGATTAGCCTGCAGCTAACATTCGACCATCCAAATCCCCATTGCTGGCTTCGGACAGCCACTGTTCAGCCAATAGTTTTCTGGGTGGGTGGGAGCTGTCAGGGCTGCCCACTAAGTGGATTTTAAGAACCAGATGAAATTAGCACACTGTATGGCCAGCTTTAGAAGCGTGTTTGCCATTGCTGACTGACTTTTGCAAGTGTAGCATCCTCCTAGTTAAGTGCTAGGCTGTCAGGTAAATTTAGGCAAAAGAAGCAACGCTACAAATTTTAATTGCATAAAATTATCAGCATTAGCAAAAGTGCATATAATCATTGGACAGTTGAAAAGGTGCTGCTACTAAATAATAATTAATCAAATAATAAAATGCATGAATTTCTCAATAATGACAATAAAAAAAGGCAAACATGCTATCATTAGGAAACATTAAAGTAAAAAATTGCAGGCAACTATTTATCAACTAATAAAGTACAAATAGAAAACAGGGGGGACATGAAAACATGAAAACATAAAAAAGTGCATATATAAATATAGATAGAAATCCATCATTAAATGAATGCATATAGTCCATAGATGAAAGCAGTCCCATCACAAGACATCTGCAGTGTAAGATGCTCCAGGAAATATAATCTATGCAAAGCAGGAAAGAAAACTCTACCACCTGATAGTAGTAGTTAACAATATCCTCTTACCAGAACAGTTGGGGCAAAGTTATGATGGCCAAAAGCGCATTAAACCATCCATACCCCCAGTGAAGTGGACAGCCTCAGATGATACACAGAGATTAACCAAATCTCCCTACATAAGTTTTATATGTATATCTGCTGTCTTCACATTTATATACTGTTTAGAAATTTGAGATTGTGTTATGAGATTTTCTCTTCCTGGTTAACACAGAGTGTGATGTCTGGCCATACAGCCAAGATAGCTAACATTGCTGATTGGAGGAAAGGCACACACCCCCTATCATCATAGGCAGAGACTCTTAGAGCTGTTTTGTAGTAGGAGCTGCTCTCTGCTAATCTATTTTAGCAACCTCCTTTGACAAAAGAGTCAGGCTGCTTTTGTCTAAAAAGTAAAAAAATATGTCAGGAGTTCTCAGGCTGATAACAGAGGAACCGTTCAGAAGAGAGCTATAAGACTTAGCTCATTGAAAAGCGATAACAAAATACTTCAGATATATGTGCCCAGCTCAAATTTCATGAATTGGGTTTTACATCCACTTTAAATGTGAATCTCAAGCTCCAGTCAACTTCCACTGAGAAGAGATGACCGCCTCTGAGCAGTTAATGATATTAGAAGTTTGGAAAACATAAGCATAGACTACTATTGTGAAGTCCATTTAAAAAAGATGCCCTTATTAAAAATTATTGGTGCTCAAAATGAAAAATGTTCCAACAACAGCAGGATCGGAGCGAAAGGCTGATGGTTAGCATAAGCAGAAGCTGACAATGCAGCACAAGATATCCAAAAGGAAGCATTCATGTGTATTAATAATCTACCCAAGTGTAAAGGAGGCCTAACGTGGAGTAAAATGTTGTTATTTTTGTGCTCCTCCTCTGTAATTAGTGAAGCTGGTGCTGATTGCTCTGGGCTGATAAAGGTGCCACCGGTTTTACACTCGACTGTTCTCCCTTCTTTCTGGAAAGATCCAGAACATAAGAGTGGAACAGGCTGAGTGGGCAGTTTGAAATTTTTTGAGGTCCCAGCCAATCCCTGAGGGGGTGTGCTCAGCAGATAGCTGGAGAGAACATAAATAGCCTGGGGCCGCATAACTCAAAGTCCTTGTCCAGTAGGAGAAGCACCCAGCCTGAAAGGCTGCCACCCTCCTAGGCTATCTTGCACCTTCAGCGGGAGCCAGCAAGGCCCCAACTACCTTAACCCCCCTGGCGGTATTCCAGAGTCTGACTCGGGGTGAGATTTTTGTGCTACGATCGGTAACCCCGAGTCAGACTCGGGCTCGCCTCGCTGAATCCACAGGCTTGGTTTACTTACCTTTTCCCTGGATCCAGCGATGCCACCGCGCTGTGTGAGCGAGCGGGACCTCTCGCGATTCACACAGTGCCTCTGTGTGCCGCCGATCTCCGTTCCCTGCGACGTTACGACGCACGGGAGCGGAGAATGGCACCAAATTCAAAAAGGTAAACAAACACCTTACATACAGTATACTGTAATCTTATAGATTACAGTACTGTTTGTAAAAAATACACACCCCCCTTGTCCCTAGTGGTCTGCCCAGTGCCCTACATGTACTTTTATATAATAAAAACTGTTCTTTCTGCCTGCAAACTAGATTGTCCATAGCAACCAAAAGTGTCACTTTATGTCAAAAATGGTTTTAGAGCAGCTAGAAAACAGCGATAATAAATTATAATCACTTGCAGAATTTGTGGGGAAATTCGTCATAAAAAAATTAAAGTAATGACAGCGACAATTCTGCAACTGAGCAAATTTCAGTGATTTTGAGTTGATTACATTTTTGAATAATTTTTATTATAATTATATTATTATTTGGTATAATTATTTATAATTATTTATTATATTATAATTTATAATTTTGTTTTAAAAAAAATGTCATACCCGGGATGCCTACTAGACTCTTGTTTGGACAGATTTAAGTTAGTTATTCCTAAGAATTACAGGCCTACAGTATAAAACGGCAAATTTCCTTGCAAATAATGGTACCGCTTTTAGCACCTTTTTTCTGAAATAATCGTACCGCCAGGGAGGTTAAGTCAGGGGCCCTACCTGCAGAGAGAGAGAGAGTTCAAGCCAAAAAAGTATGATTTTTCACCTAGGATCCAGTCTGGTGTGTCCAATAAGCAGCTGTCTGCCTGACGATGAGAGAGACACCCAATCACTAGTGTTGCTCACGAATATTCGCATTGCGAATATTCGACTCGAATATAGCATATTCGAGAAATCGCGCTATATTTCGAAATTCGCGGTGAATATTCGCAATTCCGAATATTCGATTTTTTACAATTTTTTTTTTGAATCAGATCACATCCTAGATATCTCCATCGACGTCTAAAAGCATTGCTGGTATCATTAGAGACCCTGGGCCGAGTAGCTGAAGCGTTCATTGAATTTTCCAGAAAGATCGCAATGCGATTATTCGGCAAACGCAATATCGCGCGATTATTTTCCTCGCCCCGATCTTCCGCATCAGAGCGATTTTTACAGTTTCATTTTTAAAACAGATCACATCCTAGTGATCTCCATAGACGTCTGAAAGCATTGCTGGTATGATTAGAGCCATTGGGCCGAGTAGCTGAAGCGATCATTTTATATTGCCGAATAATCGCAATGCGAATATTCGGCAATAGGAATATTGCGCGATTATTTGCTCCGCCCTTTTGCATCAGAGCCAATCAGAGTTCTCCTTCCACACTCGTCACAGGTTAGCAACCAATAGGAACCTGCCTGCATGGACATTATATAAGCTCACTCCCAGCACCATTTCATTGCAGATTCAGAAGCTTGCTATAGAGTGTGGAGGCTGTTTCTGTGTTCCTGGTTTCCTGGTTTCCTGTGTCTTTGTTCTTGATTGATTTAGATCATCACCAGCATTGCTATTTAGTGATTCCAGTGGATCTTTTCCAGTATATCAACTGCTTTTTTCAAAGCAATAGACCCAAGAGCTTTTTTCAAAGCTACGTTTTGTGCTGTTTTGTGCTGTTTTTTTCATTTGTGTTACTGTTTGATCCTGCAATCCTCCCTGTTCAGTTATATTTGCAAGAGATTTCAGAACACATATTGATCTGAGCTTTATAAAAGAGCTTTTCTAAAAGCTAAGTTTTGTTCATCTTGTGTTACTGTCAGATCTTGCAGGTTCACTGTTCAGTGATATTTGATAGGCATCTCAGTTCAAATTTTGTTTAGTTTTCCCTAAAGAGCTTTTATAAAAGCTAAGTTTTGTGTTCAGTTTAGTTAAATTTTGTGTAGTAAGTGTACACACTGTTAGTGTACATTTATTTCATCTAGCTTAGCTTAGTGTGTGTTTAGTGTCTGTGTTTTGTGTTTAAAAAAAAAAAAAAAAAAAAAGTTAGTGTTTGTTTAGTGCTTTTTTTTTTTTTCTTTAATTTTGTAGTCCTTGTCTGGTGTACTACTTTTCTTATAGTTTAGTAGCTGTCTGTGTACGTCTTTGTCTGCGTGCCTGTCTTGTAAAAAAAACACAAAAACACATTTTGTTCACATTTTCCCCCCCAATAAAGTTTAACCCCCCCACACACATATCAGCAATTATGAGCGGCATCCGTGGCCGTGGCAGTAGGGGTAGGGGAGTTACTCCCAGTGCTGGATCGCTGCCAGCACGGGGTACCTCTCGTGCCCCTACTAGTGGTAGAGGATCGGGTGCAAGGGGAGTACGCCTGATCCGGGAGTTCTTCCCATCGGGCAGCCGCCCGATATTGCCATCTCAGGCTCAAGTAGTGGTGGACTACATGGGGCACAGCAGTGCCACTGAGTCGTCGGTCCCGACTCACAGTAGTACCACCATTACACCGTTGCCTGTACTACCCCCCCCCAGCCCCCAAGAGTCCAGCATCTTACTGTTCGACAGCGACAGTGATAGGGATCTCTTGGGGGAGGCCATGCATCAGGCAGACCTCCAGCTCTGTCCTGATGGTCAGGACCTTTTTGAAGGGATGGATGAGGAGGATGGGATACCTGCTGGCAGTATCCCAGAGACATCCCTTCAAACTGGTGCTGCTGTTTTGGTGCAGGAAACAGCAGCACCTAGTCAGACCCAGGCGTGGGTGAGGGGACAGCGGAGCCAGGCTAGAGGCTCCATGTCACGTGGTTCCCTCAGACCAACACATCTCAGCCCTTGGTCTGACATCTCTGGGGGCGAAGAGGGTGACCCATCATGGTTGCCATCTGACGCGTCGGCTCACTACGTCAGTGACGACGGGGAAGGTAGGCACCCTGGTGAAACGGTGCGCCAGGTCACCACCAGGGAGACCATCGTCAGGGTCTCCACTGGTGATGGCAGCAGGAGGTGTCAGGAGGAGGAGCAGCAGCAGCAGCAGCAGCAGCAGGCAGCTCCACCTGTGCGCACCGAATCCCAGCAGGTGCAAGTAAGCGTCACCCCATCTGACAGGAGGGCGGTGCTGAAGTCACCTGTCTGGAATTTCTTTACCCTGGTGGCAGACAACCCTACCGTGGCCATCTGCCGGATTTGTAAAGTGAGGGTGAAGAGAGGGAAGTGTTTGGCTCGGGTGGGTACCACAGCCCTGAACCAGCACCTCAGGATAAACCACTGGGCGTTGTATGAGGAGATGAAGCGTGGTGGTGGTAGCAGCGCCACCACCACAAGTGAGCAGGGTACAGCAGCCCCTGCCACATCTTCATCTGTTTCCAGCAGGTCATGCCCCCCCGCTCCCTCTAGTAGAGGTACTGGTACCGGCAGCCAGACCTCTACTTCCACAGCACCCTCCACGTCTGTGTCCCGCACTGCCGTCCGGCGCCAGGCGTCGATTTCAGACGCCTTTGACCGCACCACTCCCTTCCCCCCTGGAGACCGACGTGTGCGTTCCCTCAATGGGCTCCTGGCAAGGGTTATTGCCCAACATCTGCTGCCCTTCAACATAGTTGACAGCAACCCCTTCAGGCAGATGTTGGAGCAGGCCCAACCCCAATGGCGTGTCCCCAGCCGCCATTTCTTTGCCAGGACTGGTGTCCCTGCCCTACACCAGCACATTGTTCAGAATGTAACCCTGTCGCTGGATCACGCTGTCAGCGACAGGGTTCATCTGACAATGGATGGCTGGACCAGCAGGCATGGGCAGGGACGCTACATCAGCTTCACGGCCCATTGGGTTTCCCTCCGAGGCGTCGGTGAGGGATCGTCGGCAACCGATCTTGTGGTGCCGCCCCGGGGTGTCCAGGGGAGAACTGCTGGTCTCCCTCAAGCCACTGTCTCCGCAGCTGCTGAGCCTCCCAGCAAGCGCCCCCGTAGCTACTCAAGTGTGGGGCACGTGCGCTGTCAGGCCGTGCTCCAGCTTGTTAGTTTAGGGGACCGGAGACACACTGCAGAAGAAGTGCTGAAAGCACTTCAAGCTCAGGTCCAGAAGTGGCTGACACCCCGAAGGCTCCAGCCAGGTATGGTTGTCTGCGATAACGGCAGCAACCTACTCGCCGCCCTCCATGCTGGCAGTCTGACGCACGTGCCCTGTCTGGCACATGTCCTCAACCTGGTGGTGCAGAAGTTCCTGCGCACTTATCCAGGGTTGAGTGACATTGTGGCAAAGGCGCGTAGGATTGCCAGCCACTTCAGGCGCTCCCCAACCGCTACCGCGTCCCTGTCCAAATTGCAGCGGAAGTACAATCTGCCCCTTCACAGGCTGATTGTGGACAGTGTGACGCGGTGGAACTCCACCCTCCACATGCTGAAGAGGTTGTGGGAGCAGCAAAGGGCGGTGAGGGAGTACCTGATGGAACTAGGCACTCAGAGGGCTTCACCACAACTCCCTTTCATCGCCTGTGCGCAGTGGGGGCAGATAAACCAGGTCTGCCAAGTGTTGTCCTCCTTCGAGCAGGCGACCAAGATGGTCAGCAGTGAGCAAATTGGCCTCAATAGCGTGCTGCCAATACTGTTCATGCTGGAGAGGACACTAGATCGCCTGCTCGAGGCTGGGGAGAGTGCCTTGGTGGAGCAGGAGGAGTCAGCAATGCTCCACCGAGACCAGGGCCAGGACCAGGAGGAGGAGGAGGAGGAGGAGGATGATGATGAAGAGGAGGAGGAGGTGGTTGCTGGTGTCGTCCCGGAGTCAGGGCCTGGTCAGGAGGGAGAGCCGGTGTTGGGGGCACCGATAGTCCGGGGGTTGGGCATGTCTGAGTTTGACCAGCAGCGCCTCAGGGAAGAAGAGTCGCACCTCATTCACCTGGCCAGCATTGAGGAGTCACAGCGGGCTGTGCTCTTCCCCATGGCTGCCCACATGCTCAGATGCCTCAGGAGGGACCCCCGGGTTAAGACCATCAAGACGAGGGATGATTTCTGGATGGCCACCCTTTTGGATCCCAGGTGCAAGGGGAAACTGGAGCAGTTCATCCCAGCCAGCCGGAGGCAGCACCGGATGGAGGAACTGCAGGCAGCCATTGTCAGACGGTTGGAGCAGGCAACTCCCCGGCCTCCAGTTGTCCCCCCTCATCTCACCCAGCAGGTGGCTGCACCCAGCTGCAGCCGAGCAGGGGACCTAATGGAAGAGATGAGGATGTTCTTCCAAACCGAGCGACCCAGTACCACCACCAGCAGCAGCAGCAGCAGTCACCACCAGCGGCTGGCCCACATGGTGGCAGACTACATGGCGTCCGTCGGTGCTTCTGACAGTATGAGCACCGACGACCCCATGGAGTACTGGGTTGCCAGATTGGACACCTGCCGCGAGCTCGCTCAGTATGCGCTGGAGTTATTGTCTTGCCCCCCCTCCAGCGTACTATCTGAGCGGACATTCAGCGCGGCAGGTGGGGTGGTCACGGACAAGAGGACCCGTCTGTCCACAGAGTCCGTGGACAGACTCACATTCATAAAGATGAATGAGTCCTGGATCGGCGGTGACTTTCTGGCACCCGTCGTCGGTTCAGGGCGCTGAAGGGTCCCTTGCCATGCATTCCCTGATGAAGCCCCGGACCTGATGTATTTACAGTGCTGAATATAACTATTTCAACATCAGAGAAAATCAATGTTAATATTTGGTACAGTAGGCTTTCTTTGCAATTACAGTGGTCAAAAATTTCTTGTAGTTTTACACCAGCTTTGCACACACTGGAGGAGGGATTTTGGCCCACTCCTCCACACAGATCTTCTCTACATCAGTCATGTTTCTGGGCTATCGCTGAGAAACACGGAGTTTGAGCTCCCTCCAAAGATTCTCTATTGGGTTTAGGTCTGGAGACTGGCTAGGCCACGCCAGAACCTTGATATGCTCCTTACAGAGCCAATCCTTGGTTATCCTGGCTGTGTGCTTTGGGTCATTCTCATGTTGGAAGACCCAGCCTCGACCCATCTTCAAAGCTCTAACTCAGGGAAGGAGGTTGTTGCCCAAAATCTTGCAATACATGGCCCCGGTCATCCTCTCCTTAATACAGTGCAGTCACCCTGTCCCATGTGCAGAAAAACACCACCAAAGCATGATGCTACCACCCCCATGCTTCACATTAGGGATGGCGTTCTTGGCATGGTACTCATCATTATTCTTCCTCCGAACACGGTTAGTGAAATTATGATCAAAAAATTATATTATAGTCTCATCTGACCACATGATTTTCTCCCATGACTCCTTTGGATCAGTCAAGACAATTATGTCAGCAGTTATTTCACACCCTATATACTCTTATTAAGACTGCTGTACATCATGGCAACTCCTGCCCATGTGATATGACTCTGTATCAACTACTACTGTTAATACTACTACTGCTGCTTCTGCTGCTGCTGCTGCCCAGTCAAGACACCTATGTCAGCAGTTATTTGACACTCTATATACTCCTATTCCTACTGCTGTTCATCATGGCACCTCCTGCCCATGTGATATGACTCTGTATCAACTACTACTGTTAATACTACTGCTGCTTCTGCTGCTGCTGCCCAGTCAAGACACCTATGTCAGCAGTTATTTGACACTCTATATACTCCTATTCCTACTGCTGTTCATGATGGCACCTCCTGCCCATGTGATATGACTCTGTATCAACTACTACTGTTAATACTACTGCTGCTTCTGCTGCTGCTGCCCAGTCAATACACCTATGTCAGCAGTTATTTGACACTCTATATACTCCTATTCCTACTGCTGTTCATGATGGCACCTCCTGCCCATGTGATATGACTCTGTATCAACTACTACTGTTAATACTACTGCTGCTTCTGCTGCTGCTGCCCAGTCAAGACACCTATGTCAGCAGTTATTTGACACTCTATATACTCCTATTCCTACTGCTGTTCATCATGGCACCTCCTGCCCATGTGATATGACTCTGTATCAACTACTACTGTTAATACTACTGCTGCTGCTTCTGCTGCTGCTGCTGCCCAGTCAAGACACCTATGTCAGCAGTTATTTGACACTCTATATACTCCTATTCCTACTGCTGTTCATGATGGCACCTCCTGCCCATGTGATATGACTCTGTATCAACTACTACTGTTAATACTACTGCTGCTTCTGCTGCTGCTGCCCAGTCAATACACCTATGTCAGCAGTTATTTGACACTCTATATACTCCTATTCCTACTGCTGTTCATGATGGCACCTCCTGCCCATGTGATATGACTCTGTATCAACTACTACTGTTAATACTACTGCTGCTTCTGCTGCTGCTGCCCAGTCAAGACACCTATGTCAGCAGTTATTTGACACTCTATATACTCCTATTCCTACTGCTGTTCATCATGGCACCTCCTGCCCATGTGATATGACTCTGTATCAACTACTACTGTTAATACTACTGCTGCTGCTTCTGCTGCTGCTGCTGCCCAGTCAAGACACCTATGTCAGCAGTTATTTGACACTCTATATACTCCTATTCCTACTGCTGTTCATGATGGCACCTCCTGCCCATGTGATATGACTCTGTATCAACTACTACTGTTAATACTACTGCTGCTTCTGCTGCTGCTGCCCAGTCAAGACACCTATGTCAGCAGTTATTTGACACTCTATATACTCCTATTCCTACTGCTGTTCATGATGGCACCTCCTGCCCATGTGATATGACTCTGTATCAACTACTACTGTTAATACTACTGCTGCTTCTGCTGCTGCTGCCCAGTCAATACACCTATGTCAGCAGTTATTTGACACTCTATATACTCCTATTCCTACTGCTGTTCATGATGGCACCTCCTGCCCATGTGATATGACTCTGTATCAACTACTACTGTTAATACTACTGCTGCTTCTGCTGCTGCTGCCCAGTCAAGACACCTATGTCAGCAGTTATTTGACACTCTATATACTCCTATTCCTACTGCTGTTCATCATGGCACCTCCTGCCCATGTGATATGACTCTGTATCAACTACTACTGTTAATACTACTGCTGCTTCTGCTGCTGCTGCCCAGTCAAGACACCTATGTCAGCAGTTATTTGACACTCTATATACTCCTATTCCTACTGCTGTTCATCATGGCACCTCCTGCCCATGTGATATGACTCTGTATCAACTACTACTGTTAATACTACTGCTGCTTCTGCTGCTGCTGCCCAGTCAATACACCTATGTCAGCAGTTATTTGACACTCTATATACTCCTATTCCTACTGCTGTTCATCATGGCACCTCCTGCCCATGTGATATGACTCTGTATCAACTACTACTGTTAATACTACTGCTGCTGCTTCTGCTGCTGCCCAGTCAATACACCTATGTCAGCAGTTATTTGACACTCTATATACTCCTATTCCTACTGCTGTTCATGATGGCACCTCCTGCCCATGTGATATGACTCTGTATCAACTACTACTGTTAATACTACTGCTGCTTCTGCTGCTGCTGCCCAGTCAAGACACCTATGTCAGCAGTTATTTGACACTCTATATACTCCTATTCCTACTGCTGTTCATCATGGCACCTCCTGCCCATGTGATATGACTCTGTATCAACTACTACTGTTAATACTACTGCTGCTTCTGCTGCTGCTGCCCAGTCAAGACACCTATGTCAGCAGTTATTTGACACTCTATATACTCCTATTCCTACTGCTGTTCATCATGGCACCTCCTGCCCATGTGATATGACTCTGTATCAACTACTACTGTTAATACTACTGCTGCTTCTGCTGCTGCTGCCCAGTCAAGACACCTATGTCAGCAGTTATTTGACACTCTATATACTCCTATTCCTACTGCTGTTCATCATGGCACCTCCTGCCCATGTGATATGACTCTGTATCAACTACTACTGTTAATACTACTGCTGCTGCTTCTGCTGCTGCTGCTGCCCAGTCAAGACACCTATGTCAGCAGTTATTTGACACTCTATATACTCCTATTCCTACTGCTGTTCATCATGGCACCTCCTGCCCATGTGATATGACTCTGTATCAACTACTACTGTTAATACTACTGCTGCTTCTGCTGCTGCTGCCCAGTCAAGACACCTATGTCAGCAGTTATTTGACACTCTATATACTCCTATTCCTACTGCTGTTCATGATGGCACCTCCTGCCCATGTGATATGACTCTGTATCAACTACTACTGTTAATACTACTGCTGCTTCTGCTGCTGCTGCCCAGTCAATACACCTATGTCAGCAGTTATTTGACACTCTATATACTCCTATTCCTACTGCTGTTCATGATGGCACCTCCTGCCCATGTGATATGACTCTGTATCAACTACTACTGTTAATACTACTGCTGCTTCTGCTGCTGCTGCCCAGTCAAGACACCTATGTCAGCAGTTATTTGACACTCTATATACTCCTATTCCTACTGCTGTTCATCATGGCACCTCCTGCCCATGTGATATGACTCTGTATCAACTACTACTGTTAATACTACTGCTGCTGCTTCTGCTGCTGCTGCTGCCCAGTCAAGACACCTATGTCAGCAGTTATTTGACACTCTATATACTCCTATTCCTACTGCTGTTCATGATGGCACCTCCTGCCCATGTGATATGACTCTGTATCAACTACTACTGTTAATACTACTGCTGCTTCTGCTGCTGCTGCCCAGTCAAGACACCTATGTCAGCAGTTATTTGACACTCTATATACTCCTATTCCTACTGCTGTTCATGATGGCACCTCCTGCCCATGTGATATGACTCTGTATCAACTACTACTGTTAATACTACTGCTGCTTCTGCTGCTGCTGCCCAGTCAATACACCTATGTCAGCAGTTATTTGACACTCTATATACTCCTATTCCTACTGCTGTTCATGATGGCACCTCCTGCCCATGTGATATGACTCTGTATCAACTACTACTGTTAATACTACTGCTGCTTCTGCTGCTGCTGCCCAGTCAAGACACCTATGTCAGCAGTTATTTGACACTCTATATACTCCTATTCCTACTGCTGTTCATCATGGCACCTCCTGCCCATGTGATATGACTCTGTATCAACTTCTACTGTTAATACTACTGCTGCTTCTGCTGCTGCTGCCCAGTCAATACACCTATGTCAGCAGTTATTTGACACTCTATATACTCCTATTCCTACTGCTGTTCATGATGGCACCTCCTGCCCATGTGATATGACTCTGTATCAACTACTACTGTTAATACTACTGCTGCTTCTGCTGCTGCTGCCCAGTCAATACACCTATGTCAGCAGTTATTTCACACCCTATATACTCTTATTAAGACTGCTGTTCATCATGGCACCTCTTGCCCGAGTGATTTGACACTGTATTGTCAATGTCTACTACTACTATTACAGCTCAGTCAAGACACCTGTGTCCCAATTTTTTGGTACACTATTGACTACTATGACCACTACTGATGCTGTACAGTATTCCCCAAGTGTTTTTATGCTATGTATTACTATTACCACTACTGCTTGTAAATCATGCCTGTGTGATAATTAGTGGGAATGCTTTAATAAGCATTCCCAGTATGGATACCCGTAAATGTATTAATCTTAATTAGTGTGAATGCTTTAATAAACATTTCCAGTATTGATATACGTAAATTTAGTAATCTTATTATTCCTTACGTTTTTTGGTTCTGCGTAACTTCGGCATACTTTCAGCTATTGAGACCATTCAACTGTAAAAATGTTCGTCTCTTTCAGCTAATGATGGGACTTCTTCAAGTTTTTTTCTACTTTTTACACTTTTATAAATTTTAAGCTTTTAGACCCTTTTTTTAACATTGAAGTCAATGAGAACATCCTTTTCCCCTTTGAATTCACATGCCCTGCCAAAAGTTTCAGCTACTTCATACTTTCACTTACAGACACTGAAAAAACTGTAAAGCGGTCACAAAATATTTAGCTATCCGGCTATGACTTTTCAGATCTTCATCGTTTACAATTTTTTGTTGAAAACGCAATTTACGTTTTGCGAATTTTTCACAAAAATGCGATAGGTTATAATGTAATCCTATGGAGGGGATTTAGAGTCTGTCATGTGACCTTAACATTGGAGATCTTTGTAATTAAAAATATCTTTACAAAAAGGGGAAACAAAATGGTCTCACGCCCACAAGATCTACTTTTCATACACAATTTTTATATCAAAACGTAGCTATGCTTGTCTGGTTTCTGGCAATGTGATCAATTCTGCGATACGTATTTTAGTTTTAGTTATTGGAGCAACAGCCAGAAATTATGTCTCATAGACTCTCATGTTAAATTATCTAAAAAATGTTGCTGCAAAACTCACAAAGACGCTGTTTTCTAAATCGCAGACATGGCCACATTTTTAAGTTTATCAACATAAATTTCATATCAATGCGTTCACAAGGGCCGTGTATTTCAAACGGTGTAGTCGTTGTATCGATCGCATGTACGGTTGAGGATTTATTAAGCTTTGTTTGGAGGCTTAAATCATGTATTTGATCTGTGAATTAAAAGCGTTTGTAATGTTATTTCTTTCCATAAATAACTTTCCTGACCTCAGTGCAATATTCCTCCTCACTGACCTGGGGGGGAGGGGAAACCTCTTGAGGGGGGAGGGGCGACCAGGAAGTCAGCATACTCTATACTTTGCAGATAGAGAAAGAAGCTGTGTGTCCTAAAGATAGTGTAGTGGTTATGGTGAATGTCTTTGGCAAGGGGCTCAGCAATTAAGCTATTCAGCATTCCCACTCGCATTTTCCTCAGGAAATGCATTGTCTAGTTACATTATATTTTAATACTACTGCTGCTGCCTCCATGCTGAGTAAAGCTTCATGACCTCTCTGGCACAGCGGATTCACCAACAGCCTCCGCTTCAAGCTACCAGACCGGATCGTAACAGCAAGTGTAACTAAAACAATTAACCTTATGTTAAACCCTGGTTTGCGGCCTTTATACTGCAACCATTAGGCTGTCTGCAAGAGCAAATCTGCACTCTCTCTCTCTTTCTTGCTCTCTCTCTCTCTCTCTGTATATATATATATATATTTATTGTTGCTTTTGTTATGTTCATTTTTCAACAGTTTATTTTGTGTTCGTCGTGTCTGTGTCCGTGTGCTTTAGTTTGTCCTAGGTTTGTGTTAAATAAAATGATAGTATAAAATGTTTTTGCTTATTATGAAGTTAGATGTGTTGATGTTGATTTGTTCGATGTGAAGTTAGATGTGTTGAAAAACCTAAAAATCGATCTCAAAAAGAAATGAAACATTTCCAAAAAATAACATTTTTTAATCAAAAAATTAATTCAGACATAGCTGAGCATGAGCTTCTGAAGCCTTTCCAGCTCAGCAAGATATTCTAATTGCTGCTGGTCTAGCTGCGTATTTTGCTGGACCAGGTATTTAATTTGTTCATGATTTCCCTTTATCCTCTGATGTGTCTTCTTTAGCAGCGCGTGCTGCTGCATCATCTTTCTTGCTACTGTTAGGATATAATAAAAAAACATTTGGATTTCAAAGAACGTTACCAAATAAATAAAATATTTTTTTTGCTTATTAATCAATCATTATCATGTGTATACACTTGTTATGTGTCTAACACATCCCGGGAGTGCAGAATTATTAGGCAAATGAGTATTTGGACCACATCATCCTCTTTATGCATGTTGTCTTACTCCAAGCAGTATAGGCTCGAAAGCCTACTACCGATTAGGCATATTAGGTAATGTACATCTCTGTAATGAGAAGGTGTGTGGTCTAATGACATCAACACTCTATATCAGGTGTGCATAATTATTAGTCAATTTCCTTTCCTTTGGCAAAATGGGCCAAAAGAAGGACTTGACAGACTCTGAAAAGTCCAAAATAGAGAGATATCTAGCAGAGGGATGCAGCACTCTTAAAATTGCAAAGCTTCTGAAGCGTGATCATCAAACAAAAGAAACGTGTGGAAAAACAAAGGCGCAAACTTAACTGCCCATGACCTGAGAAAGGTTAAGCGTGCAGCTGCCAAGATGCCACTTGCCACCAGATTGGCCATATTTCAGAGCTGCAACATCACTGGGGTGCCCAAAAGCACAAGGTGTGCAATACCCAGAGACATGGCCAAGGTAAGAAAGGCTGAAAGACGACGACCACTGAACAAGACACACAAGCTGCGACGTCAAGACTGTGCCAATAAATATCTCAAGAAAGATTTTTCTAAGGTTTTATGGACTACTGAAATGAGAGTGAGTCTTGATGGGCCAGATGGAAGAGCCCGTGGCTGGATTGGTAAAGGGCAGGGAGCTCCAGTCCGACTCAGACGCCAGCAAGGTGGTGGTGGAGTACTGGTTTGGGCTGGTATCATCAAAGATGAGCTTGTGGGGCCTTTTCGGATTGAGGATGGAGTCAAGCTCAACTCCCAGTCCTACTGCCAGATTATGGAAGAGACCTTCTTTAAGCAGTGGTACAGGAAGAAGTCACCATCCTTCAAGAAAAAAATGATTTTCATGCAGGACAATGCTCCATCACACGTGTCAAAGTACTCCACAGCGTGGCTGGCAAGAAAGGGTATTAAATAAAAAAAAGTAATGACATGGCCTCCTTGTTCACCTGATCTGAACCCCATTGAGAACCTGTGGTCCATCATCAAATGTGGGATTTACAAGGAGGGAAAACAGTACACCTCTCTGAACAGTGTCTGGGAGGCTGTGGTTGCTGCTGCACGCAATGTTGATGGTGAACAGATCAAAACACTGACAGAATCCATGGATGTCAGGCTTTTGAGTGTCCTTGCAAATAAAGGTGGTTATATTGGTCACTGATTTGTTTTTGTTTTGTTTTTAAATGTCAGAAATGTGTATTTGTGAATGTTGAGATGTTATATTGGTTTCACTGTTAAAAATAAATCATTGAAATGGGTATCTATTTATTTTTTGGTTAAGTTGCCTAATAATTCTGCACAGTAATAGTAGTCACCTGCACACACAGATATCCCCCGAAAATAACTAACACTAAAAACAAACTAAAAACTACTTCCAAAAAAATTCAGCTTTGATATTAATGAGTTTTTGGGGTTCATTGAGAACATGGTTGTTGTTCAATAATAAAATGAATCCTCAAAAAATACAACTTGCCTAATAATTATGCACTACCTGTATACTTCTAGCATCAATACCATATTATGGTTCTACAATCTGACAGGTGCGCTTTATATGTTGTCCATTTTTATATCTACATTTTGTTGTTGAAATGTTATTAATCATTGTGCACATATTTACCTTCCTGAGCGAGGCTCACAGGACCGCTCTCTTCCTCCTGCTCTTCCGCTTGAGAAGCTGGGGTGGTGGGGGGGGGAATCTCCTCAGCTTGCTCCTCAGCAGGAGCTGGGGTTGGGGAGTGGGAGGGCCCTGGCTGCTCCTCTTCATCCATCTCCTCCTCTGCCGCATCCTCCTCTGCCGCATCCTCCTCCTCCTCCTCATCGGCCTGGCGCCTTCTGCGCTTGGCGCGGATAACTGGCATTGGAGCTCCTATAATAACACAATGTTCATATATTATAAAAATGTTTTCTAATGACGTATGCAAATTCTGTGTACTCTGCTGTATTGTATATGAATACAAATTGATTTATATAGACAGTTAACCAATGGGACAATGTTATATTAAAGGGTCTTGTGGGCACTACAGGGGACTGAGCGTGAGCTGGGATGCAACCATGTTAAAATGAGCTGTTTTTGTCTCCTTTGTTTTGTTCAGACCATCTCATGTTAAAAAAAGGGCCTGATGGAGCACACGGGATTACTATAACAACCCCACTCCTAACACAGGAATTTAGTGGTAATCTATATATATAAAACTCAACGTGTGTGTGTGCATAAATGTATGTATGTATGTATGTATGTATGTATGTTCCAGCATCACGTACAAACGGCTAAAGATATTTATATGAAACTTGGCACACAGGTTACTTATATGTCAGCCACAAACATAGGATAGGTGGTTTAAACCTTACCCACCCCCACTTGCCATGGTCGGGGTTTTTCTTTAAAGTCCCATGCAAAGCAATGGGAAAATTATGTTCCCACATAACTTCTGTGTTCCTGTCTGCTGCCCCATGTCTTTTTTCAACAGTACTATGAATACCTTGGCCGGTGGTGATATATGTTAGCACAACATGGCATCTTGGTTAACAACATCTGACCTTACATGAATTACATATGACCTTACATAACTGTCACCAAAGGAGCTGCGGTGGCTCCACGCGATTGCCACTGCACTGACAACTGATTCACCTCTGCAGCTAGGGGTTCGGATCCCGCTCTCGGCTACCTGTGAATTGAGTTTGGTGGTCTCAGCCCCGCCACTGGTGGGTGTGCTATGCGAGGTTGGGTTGGGAGGACCCCCTCACACCCGCCATTGCCAACCGGGGCATGGAGAAAGGTGGCAGATTGCCTCTGGGGGAGGCCTCCCAACTCCTGCAGGCCGGCTCCTCTCTCTTTCGAGTTCACGCACAAAATACACTTTTTTAAAAAAAAACATAACTGTCAACAATAACTTACCTGGATGATATTTAGCCCGAAGACGTCTGACATTACCCATTTGGCGCCTCTTGAGGTCAGACCACTTCTTAACAATGGCCTTGTGGTCATGTTGGCCGCCAAAGTCAGCGATTAGGGCGCTGACCACAGCCCTTTTCTGTGGCTGCCGCCGCAGGTCATCATATCCTGTTTCCAGGAACTTCTGCAAGATGAAGAACAAAGTATATTGTAATACTTCTGTTGACAGCCTTATGGATATATGACGTAAATGTATGCTATTCAACAATTGGAAGCATTCTCGCCTTATTAATCAATGACAGGGGTAACATGAAAGATTTTATATCCTGCCATTTCGGTCGCCACCTTTTTTGCATAAATATAGCAGCCATTATCATTTGCATAATTATGAATATATTATTAACAACACAGGATACACGTATAGGGGAGATATGCGTTGCTAACTCTTTTCCCTGTCAGGAGCCTAACGCCCCGGGGGGTCAGAGACGGGACCTTTTTCGGAGGACCACTGACGTATGTACCAGTCGCAGTTTTTTGTGATGTCACTCTTTAGGTGTGTGCACATTTTTCACTGCATCCGGGTGGAGTTTTTGGGTTGTGTTTTGCACGCCACAGGCTTTTCAACAGGAAAAAAACAGCTGGAGGCAGAATGGTTGCAAAACACTACGTGTTTGTTACTTAACTCTGGGTTTCAAGACCAGTCCACCTCCAGCTGTTGCAAAACTACTACTCCCATCAGCCACGGTCTGTCAGTGCATGCTAAGAATTTTACTTTTGCTGCATTTAGGGTGCCACAGTTTAGAGACCCGTGCATAAAGGCCTGAAAAATGGGGGCCTGCAGAACTTACAATACTAGAAGTGCCAGCATTCCCAGGCATGCTGGAAGTTGTAGTTCTGCAACATCTAAAGGGCAATATGTATTCGAACGTCCTTGGGCCTTGAGGACACTGAAGTCAGGACGTTCGCATACGTCCTATGTCCAAAAAATTTTTAAATTCATTATGCTAAATAACAAGGAAAAGTGCCTAAATACACATTTGCCAACCAGGGTGTCTGCAGCTGTCCAGGCATGCTGGGACTTGTAGTTTTGTAAAAGCAGGAGACACATTTTTTGTGAAATACTAATATATGATCATATATACTAACTTTTAAACTAGACTTAAATGCTGGGCTGGGCTGGGACTTGTAGTTTTGTAAAAGCAGGAGACACATTTTTGGTTAAATACTAATATCTGATCATATATACTAACTTTTAAACTAGACTTAAATGCAGTTGAAGATGATGAAATAACAGTGGTCAAAATACTTACACAAATCAGCAACTTTTCCTCAGACTTAGTGAAATTGCTTCCAACCATGTTGCTGTGTGATTGCGCTGCGATCATAAGTTGGAAACTGGCAAGGCTCCAGGAAATGGTCGCGTGTTGTTCGCGTGTTGATTGCGCTGCTTGGACCGAGATGGGTCCATATGGCTTCGGCTGTATGGACCACAGTAACTCTTTTCCCTGTCAGGAGCCTAGGAGCCTAACGCCCCGGGGGGTCAGAGACGGGACCTTTTCGGAGGACCACTGACGTATGCAACCGTCGCAGTTTTTTGTGATGTCACTCTTTAGGTGTGTGCAAATTTTTCCTTGCACCGGGTGGAGTTTTTGGGTTGTGTTTTGCACGCCACAGGCTTTTCAACAGAAAATAACCAGCTGGAGGCAGAATGGTTGCAAAACACTACGGGTTTGTTACCTAACTCTGGGTTTCAAGACCAGTCCACCTCCAGCTGTTGCAAAACTACTACTCCCATCAGCCACGGTCTTTCAGTGCATGCTAAGAATTTTACTTTTGCTGCATCTAGGGTGCCACAGTTTAGAGACCCGTGCATAAAGGCCTGAAAAATGTGGGCCTGCAGAACTTACAATACTAGAAGTGCCAGCATTCCCAGGCATGCTGGAAGTTGTAGTTCTGCAACATCTAAAGGGCAATATGTATTCGAACGTCCTTGGGCCTTCAGGACACTGAAGTCAGGACGTTCGCATACGTCCTATGTCCAAAAAAATTTTAAATTCATTATGCTAAATAACAAGGAAAAGTGCCTAAATACACATTTGCCAACCAGGGTGTCTGCAGCTGTCCAGGCATGCTGGGACTTGTAGTTTTGTAAAAGCAGGAGACACATTTTTGGTTAAATACTAATATCTGATCATATATACTAACTTTTAAACTAGACTTAAATGCAGTTGAAGATGATGAAATAACAGTGGTCAAAATACTTACACAAATCAGCAACTTTTCCTCAGACTTTGAGAAATTGCTTCCCACCATGTTGCTGTAATATTGGGAAACTGGCAAGGCTCCAGGAAATGGTCGCGTGTTGTTCGCGCAATTGCGCATGCGCGATCGAAAAATCGCAATCGCAATATGTATTTTGGTTAAAATATCATACATATTCGATTTCAGAGTGCTGCTACAGCAGTTTTCGAAATATCTGCAATAAATTTCGCATTCGCATGTTGCGATATTTCGATAAAATATCAGGAATATTCTGAGCCAATCAGAGCGCTCCTCCAGCATATCTCGAAATTGCGCAATAAATATCGCATTCGCATGTTGCGATATTTCGATAAAATATCACGAATATTCTGAGCCAATCAGAGCGCTCCTCCAGCATATCTCGAAATTGCGCAATAAATATCGCATTCGCATGTTGCGATATTTCGATAAAATATCACGAATATTCTGAGCCAATCAGAGCGCTCCTCCAGCATATCTCGAAATTGCGCAATAAATATCGCATTCGCATGTTGCGATATTTCGATAAAATATCACGAATATTCTAAGCCAATCAGAGCGCTCCTACCGCAGTTATTAAAAAATCGCAATTATTTTCGCATTCGCAATAGCGAAAAATCGCATTCAATTAATTTCGATAAAATATCACGAATATTCGAATTTAGCGAATATATCTCGAATATTCGAATATATATTCGAGATATATCGCGAAATCGAATATGGCATATTCTGCTCAACACTACCAATCACTTGTGAGTACAGACTTGAGAGCAAGATCTGGGTGAATGCAATTTGTTAACTCCCTTTTATATGGAGGTTTGCCCAGCCTGGGACATTGCTTTGATGCCCCACTGCTGTCCATTTGCCAAGAGCTGTTGCCAAGAGACTTTTCAAGAAGAAGTAGCTGCAAAGAGAGGGCGTCCTCAACAGTCTAAAAAATTCCACAGCTCCCTATGCCATGACTAAGTTACACTGCAATAAATTCAGAAAAGCAGCCCCCTAGATTACACGTTGAGCCAGAAATGTGGATGCTACTGTGTGTCTGTGTGCAACTGGGACAAGGTAGCGGGACCAGCTAGGGGGTTTGCGCTACACAAATAACCTTGTTCTGGGTCAGTGAAGCCAGGGTGTCGGCATAACAGCCGTTATGCCGTTTCTTTAAAACCCAAGGATATATCTTGGATTGCAATTCTCTTTGAGTATATATATTGGTTCTTTATTACTTATTTATGCATGCTTTCTATGTGATTTGCAATTGTGATTATTTTTGATCTCACTTACACTCTGCGAAAACTTTTAATTAAAGCTGCTAGGTTTAAGCCTTTAATGTACCCTAGAAACTGCACAATATAATGTGATATTCAGTGCCTTGAAAAAGTATTCATACCCTTTGAACTTTTCCACATTCTGTCATGTTACATCCAAATATGTAAATGTTATTTATTGTGATTTTATGTGATAGACCAACACAAGGTGGCACATACCGGTAATTGTAAAGTGGAAGGGAAATTATAAATGATTTTCAATGTGGCGTGCATTTGTATTCAGCGCAACCCCCCCCCCCCCCCCCCCCCCCCAATACAATTACAGCTGCAAGTCTTTTTGGGTATGTCACTACCAGCTTTCCACATCTGGAGTGATTTTTTTTTTTTGCCTATTCATCTTTACAAAATAGCTCAAGCTCTGTCAGATTGGATGGAGAGCGTCTGTGAACAACAATTTTCAAGTCTTGCCACAGATTCTCAATTGGATTTAGGTCTGGACATTGACTGGGCCATCCTAACACATGAATATGCCTTGATCTAAACCATTCCATTGTAGCTCTGGCTGTATGTTTAGGGTCATTGTCCTGCTGGAAGGTGAACATCTTTCCATCAACTCTAAACCAGCTTCCCTGTGCCTGCTGAAGAACAGCATCCCCACAAAATGATGCTGCTACCACCATATTTCACAGTAGGGATGGTGTGTTCAGGGTGATGTGCAGTGTAAGTTTTCCACCACATACAGCGTTTTGATTTTAGGCCAAAAAGTTCAATTTTGGTCTCATCTGACCAGAGCACCTTCTTCCAAAAGTTTGCTGTGTCCCCCACATGGCTTCTTGCAAACTGCAAAAGGGACTTCTTATGGCTTTCTTTAACCACTTGCTTACTGGGCTCATAAACCCCCTTCGTGCCCAGGCGAATTTTCAGCTTTCGGCACTGCGTCGCTTTAACTGACATTTGCGTGGTCGTGCGACGGGGCTCCCAAACAAAATTGACGTCCTTTTTTCCCCACAAATAGAGCTTTATTTTGGTGGTATTTGATCACCTCTGCGGTTTTTATTTTTTGCGCTATAAACAAAAAAAGAGCGACAATTTAAAAAAATATATATATATTTTTTACTTGTTGCTATAATAAATATCCCAATTTTTTTTAAAAAAAACTATTTTTTTTCTCAGGTAAGGCCGATACGTATTTTTCGACGTATTTTTGTAAAAAAAAAAAATCGCAATAAGCGACTGGTTTGCGCAAAAGTTATAGCGCCTACAAAATGGGGGATAGATTTATGATTTTTTTTTTTTTTTTTTTACTTGTAATGGCGGCGATTTGGGATTTTTTTTGTCAAGGCTGCGATATTGCGGCGGACGTATCGGACACTTTTGACACAATTTTGGGACCATTCACATTTATACAGCGATCAGTACTATAAAAATGCACTAATTACTGTATAAATGTGACTGGCAGTGAAGGGGTTAACACTAGGGGGTGAGGAAGGGGTTAAATGTATTCCCTCATTGTGTTCTTACTGTGTGGGGGGAGGGGACTGACTGGGGGAGGTGACCGATGCTGTGTCCCTATGTAAAGGGACACAGATCGGTCTCCTCTCTCCCTGACAGCACGTGGAGCTCTGTGTTTAAACACAGAGCTTCACGTCCTGCTGTGTCACCGACGATCGCGGGTGTCTGGCGGACATCACGGCCGCCAGGCACTCGCATCGGCTCCCGAACGATGCGCCGGGCACGTTGTTTGCAGCGCGCACAGGGAACAACAACAACAGGACGTCTAAAGACGTCCACTCGGCCGCGCTGTGGACGTCTTTCGACCATAGCGCGGATCTCAAGTGGTTAAAAAATACCTTTCTTCTTGCCACTCTTCCATTAAAGGCCAGATTTGTGGAGTTCACGACTTAGGCCCCGTACACACTAGAGGATCGATCCGCTGGAATTGATCCGCGGACCGGTTTCAGCGGATAGATCCCCTGGTGTGTATCCTGGTGTGGATCTTTTTCCGCGGATTTTTGTCCCCGGGGATGGATTTCCAGCGGATCAAAATTTCTTGACATGCTAAGAAATCGATCCGCTGGAATCCAGTCCAACGCATTGATCCGCTGGTCTGTACAGACTCACCAGATTAATCCGTCCGAATCCATCCCCTGCATGCGTCGTAATGATTCAACGCATGCGTGGAAGTCCTTATATCACAGCGTCGCACATGTCGCCGCGTCATCATCGCGGCGACGGCGCGACACGTCACCGCGGACGGAATTCCGCTGGGATTTTGATCTCATGGTTAGTACAACCATGAGATCAAAATCCGCCAGAGGTTTTATCCGCGGAAATGGACCTCCGGACCGTTTCCACGGATAAATCCTCTCGTGTGTACTAGGCCTAATAGTTGTCCTGTGGACAGATTCTCCCACCTGAGCTGTGGATCTCTGCAGCTCCTCCAGAGTTACCATGGACCTCTTGGCTGCTTCTCTGATTAATGCTCTCCTTGCCCAGTCTGTCAGTTTAGGTGGATGGCCATGTCTTGGTAGGTTTGCAGTTGTGCCATACTTAACTTTTTCGGATGATGGATTGAACAGTGCTCCATGAGATGTTCAAAGTTTGGGATATTTTTTTATATCCTAACCCTGCTTTAAACTTCTCCACAACTATATCCCTGATGGTGTGTTCCTTGGCCTTCATGGTGCTGTTTGTTCACTAAGGATCTCTAACAAACCTCTGAGGGTTTCACAGAACAGCTGTATTTATACTGAGATTAAATTGCACACAGGTGGACTCTATTTGCTAATTAGATGACTTCTGAAGGCAGGTGATTCCACTCGATTTTAGTTAGGGGTATCAAAGTAAAGGGGGCCAAATACAAATGCACGCCACACTTTTCACATTTATTTGTAAAAATCCCAATAAAATACAGTTATGTTTTTGGTTGTAACATGACAAAATGTGGAACATTTCAAGGGGTATTAATACTTTTTCAAGGCCTTGTAGGTGATGTTTTTGAAGGTCTGTTGTGTAGTGCAAATTGAGATAAGAAGGTAATATAAAAATATACCGGTACATATTATCATTGCGTGACTTTGTTAGGCTTAAATAGATAAGATATGTCAACCGCACACATCACAAGCTGGTCATGAAGTGCAAAGGTTCTTTTATTAAACGATCACATAAATGCAAATTAGCATGGCTCCATGCTGCACTTGCATGGTTGCTGGGCACCAAAACATGGCACTGGCATTCTGGTCCAGCAGATGTGCCTAAACTTGTACTTGTAGTGAATAACAGGCCTCATTGTTCTGACATACCTTCAGTAGTGGATTTCCTGTGTGCATATGTACATTAGGGTGACCATGTGTCCCGGATTGCCCGGGACAGTCCCGCATTTTGCAGGTCTGTCCCGGGCACCTTCATTCCAGGACAATACAGTGTCCCGGAATGAAACTGACACAGCTTCCCCCCCTGGGCCAATCTGATGCCCCCAAAAATGGCCGCCACATCACTGCTTTACTCACTGACAGTACTTGTCCTGGCCGGGAATGCCTGGAAGAGCACAATCCCGCCCCATGCTTGTGATTGGAGAAATCATAAATCCCGCCTCTTGTGTCCAATCACTGTGCTGTGATTCGTTACAGCACAAGCTGATTTTTGGGAAGGGGGGGTGTCCCTGAATGGTAGTTTGGAAATGTGGTCACCCTAATGTACATGTGTATACATTGGGCCTGATTTACTATGCTCTGTGCGCTGCGCTGGTTCATGCGTTAATTAGTACTCCGGGTGGAGGCTTAATTGAGCGCATGAACCAGCGTAGCAGCCGGCGCATTGAAAGTAATATGTAAAGCCGCGCCGAACTCCCTATAGAAGTCTATGGGAGAAATCAAAAGTGTTCATTTTAAAGGCTAATCTGCAAGTTTTGTCCTAAAAAGTGTTTGGGGACCTCAGTCCTGTCCCAGGGAACATGTATCAATGCTTTTTTTATTTTTTAAAACGGCCGTTTTTTCGGGAGCAGTGAAATTAATAATTCTTAAAGTGAAACAATAAAAGTGAAATATTCCTTTAAATTTCGTACCTAGGGGGGGTGTAATGTCAGCATGTGAAATATCGCATTTTTCCCGCACTTAGAACTCCCCCTGCACAAAATGACATTCAGAAGGAAAAAAGTCATTTAAAAATTCACACGCGGCTATAATGAATTGTCGGCTCTGACAATTCTAAAGGGATTCATTCATAAAACAAACAAAAAAATGTGTAGGGGTTCCCCCAAATTAAATTACCAGGCCCTTCAGGTCTGGAATGGATATTAAGGGGAACCCCGCCGTAAAACCCAAAAAAAAAAAAGACGTGCGGTTCCCGGCAAATATCCATTCCAGGCCCTTCAGGTCTGGTGTGGATTTTAAGGGGAACTCCACCCCAAATTGAAAAAAAATGGCGTGGAGTCCCCCTAAAAATCCACACCAGACCCTTATCCGAGCACATTGACCTGGCCGGCCGCAGAAAAGAGGGGGGGACAGAGTGCGCCCCCCCCCTCTCCTGAACCGCACCAGGCCACATGCCCTCAACATGGGGAGGATGTCCCCATGTTGATGGGGACAAGGGTCTCATCCCCACAACCCTTGCCCGGTGGTTGTGGGGGTATGCGGGCGGGAGGTTTATCAGAATCTGGAAGACCCCTTTAACAAAGGGGACCCCCAGATCCTGACCCCCCCCCTGTGTGAAATGGTAATGGGGTACATTGTACCTCTACCATTTCACCCCAAAAAAAATGTCAAAGTGTTAAAAATGACAGTAGCCGGTTTTTGACAAATCTTTTAATAAAATCTTCTTTTCTTCTTTCCTTCGGGTTTCTTCCGCTGCTTCTTTCTTGGGTCTTCTTGTCCACATCTTGCCCGACGTCTTCTTCTATCTTCTCCGTCCGTCCTTCAGCCTTCTGGTCCCGCATCTTGCCCGTTGTCTTGTCCTGTCTTCTTCTCCGTCCGTCCGCCAGCCTCCTCGTCCGCATCTTGTGTCTTCTGCGGTCTTCTTCTCGGTCCGCCAGCCTTCTCGTCCGCATCTTGTGTCTTCTCCGGACCCAGCGTTTGAATTTGATTTGGCCGCCGTGTTCCCGCTCCTGGGACCCGCCCCCCTCTGACGCCACAAGTAAACTCCTTAGAAGGTCATGTGTATCAGAGGGGGGCGGGGTCACAGAGCGTCACACAGCGGGGGAATTCAATTTCAATCGCGCCGCCCGGAGAAGAAGTTCCCGCCGTGTCACACTCATGTGACCCCGCCCCCCTCTGACGCACATGACCTTCTAAGGAGTTTACTTGTGGCGTCAGAGGGGGGCGGGTCCCAGGAGCGGGAACACGGCGGCCAAATCAAATTCAAACGCTGGGTCCGGGGACGAGAAGGCTGGCGGACCGAGAAGAAGACCGCAGAAGACACAAGATGCGGACGAGGAGGCTGGCGGACGGACGGAGAAGAAGACAGGACAAGACAACGGTAAAGATGCGGGACCAGAAGGCTGAAGGACGGACGGAGAAGATAGAAGAAGACGTCGGGCAAGATGTGGACAAGAAGACCCAAGAAAGAAGCAGCGGAAGAAACCCGAAGGAAAGAAGAAAAGAAGATTTTATTAAAAGATTTGTCAAAAACCGGCTACTGTCATTTTTAACACTTTGACATTTTTTTTGGGGTGAAATGGTAGAGGTACAATGTACCCCATTACCATTTCACATAGGGGGGGGGCCAGGATCTGGGGGTCCCCTTTGTTAAAGGGGTCTTCCAGATTCTGATAAGCCCCCCGCCCGCAGACCCCCACAACCACCGGGCAAGGGTTGTGGGGATGAGGCCCTTGTCCCCATCAACATGGGGACATCCTCCCCATGTTGAGGGCATGTGGCCTGGTGCGGTTCAGGAGAGGGGGGGCCGCACTCTGTCCCCCCCTCTTTTCTGCGGCCGGCCAGGTCAACGTGCTCGGATAAGGGTCTGGTGTGGATTTTTAGGGGGACTCCACGCCATTTTTTTTATCAATTTGGGGTGGAGTTCCCCTTAAAATCCACACCAGACCTGAAGGGTCTGGTATGGATATTTGGGGGGACCCCACGCCATTTTTTGGGGGGGGTTTTACGGCGGGGTTCCCATTAATATCCATTCCAGACCTGAAGGGCCTGGTAATTTAATTTGGAGGGACCCCCTTTTTTTTTTTTTGTTTTTTTTTTTAATGAGCAATGACTGTATTCTTTATAGCCATGAGTACTTTAAACTTCCTTTTTTTTGTTTCACTTCAGAAATGACATCTTCTACAGGGACAGTTCTAAGCACGGGAAACATGCGTGTACCCCCCCTCCCCCCCCTGTATCAAATTTAAAGGAATATTTCACTTTTATTATTTCACTTTAACCACTTCCATACCGCGCCTATTCTGGCACTTCTCTCCTTCATGTAAAAATTATATTTTGTTCCTGGGAAATTAATCAGGACCCCCAAACATTATATATAATTTTTTAGCAGACACCCTAGGGAATAAAGTTAGCGGTCATTTTTTATTTGATTTCCAACGGTATTTGCTCAATAATTTTTCAAACGCCTTTTTTTTGGCCCAAAAAAAAAACACGGTTCATGAATTAAAAAAAATAAAAAAAGTAAAGTTAGCCCAATTTTTATGGATAATGTTAAAGATGATGTTACACCGAGTAAATAGATACCTAACTTGTCGCGCTTTAATATTGTACACACTCATGGAATGGCGCCAAACTTCGGGACATAAAAATATCCATAGGCGATGCTTTTTTTTTTTTTTACAGGTGACCAGTTCAGAGTTACAGAGGAGGTCTAGGGCTAGAATTATTGCTCTCGCTCTAACGCACGCGTCAATACCTCACATGTGTGGTTTGAATGGTGTTTACATATGTGGGCGGGACTTACATGCATATTTGCTTCTGAGTGCGAGCTTCTAGGGACAGGGGCGTTATTTTATTTATTTGTTTGTTTTTTTTACCTCATATTTTTATTCTTGCACTTTTTTGACACTTTTTTTGATTTTGGATCACTTTTCTTCCTATTACAAGGAATGTAAACATCCCTTGTAATAGGACTAGTGTGTGACAGGTCCTCTTTATGGAGAGAGGCGGGGTCAATAAGCCTGGAAAGCATGGTATTGAAAAAAAAAAAAAAGTTCTCATGCTTTCAGCTGCAATCATGTTCGTTCAGCACAGTGGTGTAGTGTATAGCACTTTGACCTAGCAGCAAAAGGGTCGCTGGTTCGAATCCAGCCCGTGACACCATCTGCATGGAGTTTGCATGTTCTCCCTGTGCCTGCGTGGGTTTCCTCCCACAATATAAAAACATGCTGTAAATCGGATCTGGTCTAAATAAGCCCTAATATGCAGTAGTATATTTAGGTTTTGTTCTGCCCTAGGCCTGACTACATATCTGCACCTCCTAATAGAAAAATGACCCACCCCTTCCTGTCAAGGTCACACCCTGTTTTTGTATGACCCGCCCAGGAATTTTCAGGGGACCCACACACTAGTTCTGGGGGGGCACTGGATTCCCTTAACCACTTCCATACCAGGCACTTACGCACCTTCCCGCCCAAGCCAATTTTCAGCTTTCAACACTGTCGCACTTTGAATGGCAATTGCGCGGTCATACAACACTGTACCCAAACAAAATTGGCGTCCTTTTTCCCCCACAAATAGAGCTTTCTTTTGTTGTTATTTGATCACCTCTGCGATTTTTTTTTGCGCAACAACTAAAAAAAGACTGCAAATTTTGAAACAAAAAAACGTTTTTATTTTTTTAGGTTAATTTTTTTGTAAATAAGTTTTTCTCTTTCAATTACGGGCACTGATATGGCGGCACTGATGGGCACCGATGAGATGGCACTGATGGACATCGATGAGGTAGTACTGACGGGCACAGATGAGGTGGCATTGATTGGCGGCGCTGCTATGCGGCACTGATGGGCACTCATAGGCGGCACTGATGGGCACTCATGGGCGGCACAGATGGGCACTCATGGGCGGCACTTATGGGTGGCACTGATGGATACTTATGGGCGGCACTTATGGGTGGCACTGATGGATACTTATGGGTGGCACAGGTGGGCACTGATAGGTGGGCACTGTGGGGTGGCACTGATGGACACTGTGGGGTGGCACTGATGGACACTGTGGGGTGGCACTGATTTTCCCAGGTTGCCAGTCAGTGCCCATTTGTGGGCACTGATTGGCATCTTTTTTCTTTTTTTTTAATGCTTTTTTTTTTTTTTTTTCTATATATTTTTTTTTTTTTGCACACCCTGGTGGTCCAGGGTGGGCATCCCTGGTGGTCCAGTGTGGTGATCCGAGGGGGGGCTGCGCTGATAAACAATCAGCGCGAACGCCCCCTGTCAGGAGAGCCGCCGATCGGCTCTCCTATACTCGCGTCTGTCAGACGCGAGTGAGGAAGAGCCATCGATGGCTCTTCCTGTTTACATCGTGATCAGCCGTGATTGGACACGGCTGATCACGTGGTAAAGAGTCTCCGTCTCCGTGAGAGACTCTTTACCGAGATCGGAGATGCAGGGTGTCAGACTGACACCCCGCATCACCGATCGCCTCGCTGCGTGCCCCCACAGGCGCGCGCGGCATGAAATCCTGCAGGACGTCCTGTCAGGATTGTGTAACCACTTCCCGGACGTAAATCGGCCATAGGCTGGGCGGGAAGTGGTTAATTTGCATAGTTTTTCTCTCACTTCCTGTTTGGCTATGGGGCAGGAAGTGAAGGCAAATCTCCCCAATTGGACACAGATAATACAAAATAAACTGACAGGGCCTATAACCCTCCCTCACTCTATCCAAAATTAAAGAAAATAAAACTTGTTGATTATAGTTCTTGTCAGGGGCGGACTGACCATTGAGTCACTCGGGCACTGCCCGAGGGCCCCATGCCACTAGGGGGCCCCATCCGGGTTGCCAGGCTCAGTAAAACCAGGGACAGTATGTAAAAATCTGTGTTTTTTTTAGATCTGTCCCTGATATGTCCGAAAATGACATGCTTTTAATGTGAATATCCCAAGATTTTAGCTGCCCGCCTCTGCACTTACTCCTGGCGTGGTGGTCATCTGTAAGCCAGAGGGGCCCCATAATCTTCTATTGCCCAGGGGCCCCATGAGTTGTCAGTCCGCCCCTGGTTCTAGTTTAAGCACAAATTTCATAGAGTTTTATTGAGAGCCCTAAGAAAATATAACCATGCCAATAGGCCAGGATAGAGCGTTGCTAATATGTAGGAATGTGTGTGTTAGAGCACCCCACCCAATGTTAACTAAAAAATTATTAATTTGCAAATAAGTATTATCTGCTAATTTTTTGGGGGATGTCTGCACCCCTGATAGTGACAACATTTGTGAGGTGTCTTCACCCTTTCTAATTCATTCACTTCCTGTCACATAGCCAAACAGGAAGTGAGGGTAAAACCTTACTAATATCTTTTCTTGGGGACACAGAGATCAGTCTAAATAGTTTCCCCATTATGTAAATTGCACTCTAGCATTTTGCTGTGTACACCCCAAATTATTAGGGATCTTGGACTTTGGGGTCCATTTACTAAAGGCAAATCCACTCCTACAAGTGCAAAGCAAGGAAGAAAACAAAACAACTTTGCTTCTACAGGATTGGATGTTAAAAACCATCAGTGCTTCCTCTCTGATTTTCAGCAACTATGCTTGTACTGCAGAGTGGCTTTGCCTTTACTAAACCCCAAACTAAATAATCATTTGGGGCAGGGATCCTCAAACTATGGCCCTCCAGCTGTTGTAGAACTACACATCCCATGAGGCCTTGTAATGCACTGACATTCACAGACATGACTAGGCATGATGGGAATTGTAGTTCCTGAACAACTGGAGGGCCGTAGTTTGAAGACCCATGATTTGGGGTGTACACAACAGTGCTGGAGTGCAATTTGCTTAATGGGGACACTAGTTAGATTGACCTGTGTCCCCAAGAAATGACACTGGTAGGGTTTTAACCTCACTTCCTGTTTAGCTGTGTGACAGGAAGTGAAGCCAATTTTAAGAAAAGGGACACAAAGCTCAACCCAAAAATAAAAAAACACAAAGCAGGGGTTCTAACACTCACTTGGCTTCCCTCAAACACCCACAATTTGAATAGGATTGCCTTGCGCTAGATTTAAGCACAGTGCTGTAAATCAGCACGTCAAGCCTGTCCACCAATAGCAAACCCCCCCCCCCCCCCCCCCCCACAGGCCATGTTTGCAGGTTTTCCTTCATCTTGCACATGTGCTTTAAAATACAGTCTGGACAGCAATTCTTGATAAGAGAAATCCACAAAACATGTCCTGTCGGGGGTACTTGAGGGCTGAGGACCACTGCAGAAAAAATAAAATTATTACCAGTTTTGTCTTTAAAGTCATGGAGAATAAACATGGCAAACATTTCATGATTACACACCAGGAAAGAAGCTTAGACACACATAATTTGTTAGGCCCAAACCGATTTCAGCTGCAGCTGTCAACATATGTAGCATGAAAAAGTAACAAAAGACAAACTTAACAATTTTAAAGTAATTTTTATTGGTCAACAAAACAAGGAAAGCGAAAAAAGACAAACAAACACAAACAAAAATACATTTCAAAATTCTAAATAACCATAGCTTCACACATTTTTCATAAAATAAGGCCACATAGACAAATACATCAAAGTGAACATCATTTAAAAATAAACCAAAACCATTGGCAAAATAAAACAAAAGCCATGCAACAAACCACATTTGTGTTTAGCAACAGCATTTCTGCCAGCCTGCCCCTTCTGAGGGCAGCTGAGGACTGATCGATCCAAGCTTTTTATAACAGTGCTAGTAATGAAGCAATTGAAATCACATGAACAAATTGCAGTCTCTAGTTTGGGTGAGCTTGTAATTGGGCACACCTGCAATTAACCCAAACCACGCTCTATGAGCATCCAAGGAGTGTTTTTCACCTTTTAAAAAGAAAGCATATTTTTTTTCTAAGTGTTTGAGCATGCTTAGTTCATCACACATGTAGGAACCAAGCTGCAATGGAATGAGAGCTTTTTTTTTTTTTGTTTCCCCTGATCTGATGCTTTCCAGCCTGAAGGGGAGGTGTTAAAGACAGAAGTAAACACGCACATTTAATAATCTATTTGTGGGAAAAAAAAGGTTGCCAATTTTGTTTGGGAGCCACGTCGCACGACTGCGCAATTGTCAGTTAAAGCGACGCCGTGCCGAATCACAAAAACTTGCCCGGTCATTGACCAGAAATATGGTCCGGGCTCAAGTGGTTAAAAATGAACAAAACACAAAAGTGAGCCCAATTTTTGGGGATAATGTGAAAGATGATGTTACACTGAGTAAATAGATACCTTACATGTCACGCTTTACTATTGGAAACACTCCTGCAATGGGGCCAAAATGAATTCCGTGAATATCCCCATAGGCGACCTTTTTCTTTTTTTTCCAGGTTACCAGTTTATAGTTACAAAGAAGGTCTAGTGGTAAAAGTATTGCTCTCGCTCTAACGCACGCGTCAATACCTCACATGTGTGGTTTGAACGATGTTTATATATGTGGGCGGGACTTGCGTAAGTCCCGCCCACATATGTAAAAATTATTTTTACTTTTTGCTATAATAAATATCCCCAAAAATATATATTGTAAAAAATAAAAAAAACCTCAGTTTAGGCCGATACGTATTCTACATCTTTTTGGTTCCAAAAAATCGCAAATAGCGTTTAGTGTTTGGTTTTTGCAAAAGTTATAGCGTCTACAAAATATTTTTTTTTTTGTTTTAACTAGTTATTGGGGCGATCAACGATTTTTATCGGTACTGCGACATTATGGCGGACACATCAAACACTTTTTTGGAACCATTGGCATTTTTCTAGCGATCAGTGCTGTAAAAATGCATTGCTTACTCTAAAAATGCCACTGGCAGGGAAGGGGTTAACACTAGGTGCGAGGGAGGGGTTAAATATGTTCCCTGGGTGTGTTCTAACTGTAGGGGGGGGGGGTGGGACTGACATGTGTAAATGACAGATCGCTGTTCATGAAGGGGAACTCCAGACCCCCAAAAAAAAAATAAGGTGGGTTCCCTCCAGGTGCATACCAGGCTCTTAGGCTTGGTCTGGAACATAAGGGGTTAAACCCGCGCAAAAAAAAATAGCGTGGGGTCCCCCCCCAAGATCCAAACCAAGCCCTTATCCCAGGCACGCAGTCTGGTCAGACAGGAATGGGGGTGGGGACGAGCGAGCACCCCCCTCCCTCCTGAGCCATACCAGACCACATGCCCTCAACATGGGGGAGTGTGTGCTGTGGGGGAGGGGGGCACTGCCCCCCCACCCCAAAGCACTCTTGTCCCCATGTCGATAGGGACAAGAGCCTCTTCCCGACAACCCTGGCCGTTGGTTGTCGGGGTATGCGGGCGGAGGGCTTATCAGAATCTGAGAGACCCCTTTAATAAAGGGGTCCCCAGATTCCGGCCCCCCACCCTATGTGAATGAGTATGGGGTACATCGTACCTCTACCCATTCACATGGGGGAAATGTAAAGTAAAATAAAACACCACACAGAATAAAATATTTTATTAATCTGCTCCGGAGCCCCCCCTTTCTTCTTTAGCTCTCTTAGAAGGGGGGGTTTCTTCTCTCCCGATCTTCCGCCGGGACCCTGGGCTTCGGTGATTTCTGCCGGGGGAGGGCGCCATCCCTCGGTCCTCTCCGGAGCCTTCCGCCGGATGCCCCCACCCCATTTAAGCTCTTTTTCATTAGGGAGGGGCATCCGGACTTCGGGGTCTTCTGCCGGGGGATGGCGCCTATCCCCCGGTCTTTCCGGTGCCTTCCGCCAGGGTTCCGGTCTTTCTGGTCTTCTGCCGGGGGTGCGCCAACTCCCCGGTCTTTTCTCTTCTGTCTTCTCTGCTCCCTCTTCTGCCTGGCTCCCCCGCGGAGCCAGGGCTTTCTTCCGTCTTCTTTCTTCTCTCTTCCTTCTTCTGCCTGTCTCCTCCGCGGAGCACAGGGCTTGTCTCCGCTGTCTTCTCCCTTCTCTTCCATTCGATGTTGACACGACGAGGTCCGGCGCTGGAATGCCGTCTGAGCAGTGGGCATGGACTTATATAGGGCAATGCCACCATGTGACCTCAACCCATGTGACATCACATTCCCATCATGTCCAGGGAATGTGATGTCACATGGGTTGAGGTCACATGGTGGCATTACCCTATATAAGTCCATGCCCGCCGCTGACACGGCATGTCAGCGCGGAACCTCGTCGTGTCAACATCCAATGGAAGAGAAGGAAGAAGACAGCGGAGACAAGCCCTGGGCTCCCGGAGGAGACAGGCAGAAGAAGGAAGAGAGAAGAAAGAAGACGGAAGAAAGCCCTGGCTCCGCGGGGGAGCCAGGCAGAAGAGGGAGCAGAGAAGACAGAAGAGAAAAGACCAGGGAGTTGGCGCACCCCCGGCAGAAGACCGGAACCCTGGCGGAAGGCACCGGAAAGACCGGGGGATAGGCGCCATCCCCCGGCAGAAGACCCCGAAGTCCGGATGCCCCTCCCTAATGAAAAAGAGCTTAAATGGGGTGGGGGCATCCGGCGGAAGGCTCCGGAGAGGACCGAGGGATGGCGCCCTCCCCCGGCAGAAATCACCGAAGCCCAGGGTCCCGGCGGAAGATCGGGAGAGAAGAAACCCCCCCTTCTAAGAGAGCTAAAGAAGAAAGGGGGGGCTCCGGAGCAGATTAATAAAATATTTTATTCTTTGTGGTGTTTTATTTTACTTTACATTTCCCCCATGTGAATGGGTAGAGGTACGATGTACCCCATACTCATTCACATAGGGTGGGGGGCCGGCATCTGGGGGCCCCCTTATTAAAGGGAGCTTGCAGATTCCGATTAGCCCCGCCCGCATACCCCGACAACCAATGGCAAGGGTTGTCGGGAAGAGGCTCTTGTCCCTATCGACATGGGGGCAAGAGTGCTGTGGGGTGGGGGGGCAGTGCCCCCCTCCCCCACAGCACACACTCCCCCATGTTGAGGGCATGCGGTCTGGTACGGCTCAGGAGGGGGGGGCGCTCGCTCGTCCCCGCCCCCATTCCTGTCCGGGCCAGACTGCATGCTTGGGATGAGGGCTTGGTTTGGATCTGGGGGGGACCCCCGCGCCGAATCGGCGCGGGTTTAACCCCTCACGTTCCGGACCAAGCCTAAGAGCCTAATGTAGCCCTGAAGGGGGACCCGCGCCGATTTCAAGTTTGAAATTTGGCGCGGAGTTCCCCTTCAGGGCTGAAAACAGCTCGGAGATTCCCGTGCGCCACTTTTTGCACTACTTCTTATACTCTGATATTGTATTGGTGGGATTATGACTGTTGCACACCCCACGTAGGAGCTACTGAGTTAGAATTCCCCACTGCTACACAACCAGGCACAAAGAATTTAATTTATGCATTTCAACACAGAAAACAGTCCTTGGCGTGTTTTTGATGTTTTATTAGGGGTTGATAACTTGGATGGGTAGGGAATTATGGGATGCCCAACTTGAAAAATGTCCAGAACTATGAACAAAGGGGACAATTTCCTCATTATCTGCAAAAAAATTATCTTCTTCCTTCCACCTGCACAAACTTGGTTCACGTGTACAGCTCCTGCTGATTGCTCCAGGGGAACTAAAAGTCTTTAGTGTTAATTCAGCAACTGCCCAGTAGTGGTATAATATGGAGTGAACAGCATCTCCTTTTACCTTCCTGTAGAGTAGACCCTGAGCCCAGTTCTGCTGCTGCAGAAGATACCAGCCCACCTGCCTGCTTGCTTCCCTAGTCCTCCTGCCTGGCACACACTTTCATGGAGACACCTCAGAATGAAGACTTAAGCACACCGCTGTCTTCAGAGATCACTGCTGCAGCTGACAGTCTTTCTCCTTGTGCTGTCACTGCACTATGCTGATATTACTCACTGTCTCTGCTTGCCCTTTCAGGAAGTCCCAGTTTTTCCCATCCTTGTCAACAACCTTTTTTAACATACTCTTTAATGTCTTATTGAAGCGTTCCACCAAGCCATCCGTTTGAGGATGATACACCGAGGTTCGCAACTGCTTCACCTTAAATAACTTGCACAGCTCCCTAGTTATCTGTGACGTAAATGGGGTACCCTGGTCTGTAAGGATTTCTTTACGGATGCCAACCCGACTGAACACCATAAACAGCTCTTTGGCAATGTTTTTAGCAAACGTGGCGCGTAAGGGAACGGCCTCAGGGTAACGGGTAGCGTAATCCATGATCACGAGGATACGCTGATGGCCACGGCAGATTTGGGGAGCGGACCCACAAGGTCCATGGCAATCCTCTCAAAGGGCACTTCAATAATGGGCAAGGGCACTAAAGGACTTCGGAAGTGGGGCTGTGGGGCTGACATCTGACACACAGGACAGGATTGACAATAATTCTCAATATTTTTCTGTATTCCAGGCCAGTAAAACCTGCGCAACACTCTTTCAATGGTTTTCTCAACCCCTAAATGGCCTCCTAGCAAGTGCCCATGGGCAAGTTCCAACACCACCCGTCTGTATGGCTTAGGGACCACCAACTGCTCAACCACTTCATCATTCATTTTACATACACAATACAGTAAATCCTCATTGCTGCAGAAATAAGGAAAACAGGTCCTATCCCCTAGTTCGACAGGTACATCATTAATCACCATTACATTTTCCCAGGCCCTGGCAAGGGTAGGGTCTTTTCTCTGCTCAGTACCAAAATTTTCCTTGTGCACATTAAGGTCAGCAAACTCCAACGTAGGCTCAGAGTCAGCAGACGGCTGTCCGGCTCTACTGGTTGTGGGGACTTCCTCAGGCTCCTCCAGCTCTCCTGCCATAACTGAGAAAGGAAAACTCGGAGTGCCCTGAGAGGAGTCCCTTGAACCCACAATATCAGAAGTAGCCAGGAGTTCTGTCTCTGCGACTGATTCAGGTACTGCGACCGGGTCGGGACGATCCCACATTTTCCAAAACGTAGGGAAGTCCCTACCAATGATGGCCTTGTGCACCAAATGGGGCACAAGTCCGACCGCATGGGACACCGTACCTAAGCCAGTTTTAAACTGAACAGTGGCTATAGGATACTCCCGGGTATCCCCATGTACACAGATCACAGCAACCTTTTTAGCATGAAAATTCACAGCTTCAACCATCTCAGCTGTAACCAAAGTAACCAATACCTGATTGAAAACACTTCAATGAACCTCTGTTCTTCAGAGTGGTAGTCTTTAAGGGGTTGAATAATTGTGTAAATGAAGAATTCACAAAATAAACATTTACTACTTGTCAAATGTGACGAGATCCTTCCTCGCCCAAGTCCTGCTCTCCCGACACTCCTCTGCTACCAGTGAGTCAGCTTGCAGATTGCAACGTCTGATGGTCCAGTCATCCAAGGTTCCGGGATCCGAATTACAGCTATGTGCCATTCGGACCCATTAAGAACAAACACCAGGCAGGCTGTATGTAAGTTCCAACAGGACTCTTTATTTCAAGTACACAGCACACTTTTATACAGAATTTTGGAACATCCCACTCCCAACAACCGCTTTCCTATTGGTCAATTGTAAAGTATATCCAGTCTTCACTCAGGTCCCCCTTGACCATGCAAATGAGGACTTGAAATTGTCAACAGGGATTGGTCCAATAGCTTGGATAGAAAGACTTGTGTATTGAGACAGAAGCCCCAGGGGGTAATCAATGTACACAATAACCTGGTTCCAGCTAGACGGCCTGACTCCGACACCCGCTCTTAACCTGCAGAACACAATAAAAGGTATTTCGCAAGCTGGTTCCACTTAGCATTTCAAAAGCCTTGCATTGAATGTCCCTCTCCTGTGTAACATATGTCAAGTAGAAACACTTTAATATCTCAAGGTCCATGACATTACTTCCCCTGGGAACCAGTCCAACAGCCGCAGTGGGACCCAAACGGGTCAACTCGAGGATGTTGGAAAAGTAGTCTTAAAGTTCCAGGACTGTGCTGGGATGACCCATCTGCCTTCCTGTTTTGAGGTCCTGGCCCATAATCGGACGGCAAGAGGCTCACATTCAGTCCTCTCCAAAAGCCCCTGTCCCGGCTAGGTCTGTCACACATCTCCCCCTTTGGCAGGAGACTAACACTGGGAGAGACCCCAATTTCGGTACCCACCCAGTACCCCAGATACCTTGTCCCAAAGAGAGCATTACTCACCCAGCCAATCTCTGCCTCTCTCAGAGAACACGCCTGCCGCTGGGGAGAGGCCTGGACTGGCCCTTCTCCCTGGAGTCCTTTCAGCCGCTGGAGAGAAGACAGGGTGGCTGGGCTCAGTTCATCATGCCATTGGGAATCTGGGCCAACTGGCCACCATTCCTGGGGTATACCAGTGGAGACTGCAGTCCCATCCACTGATGCTAGGTAAAAATCCCCCGGTGCTTGCAAAGCAAAGCCGACATCCTCCTGTCTCAGTGCCGCACCATTTTCTGGGGTTGTGTCTGTGGAGATCGGAGTCCCATCCACTACCACAGGAACCCCCTCTTCTGTTAGTTGAGAGCAGAGGCCCGGGGCACTCTGCTCTGTTGCCAGCTCTTCCGCTGGGTTGCTGTGAGTGGGGACCACAGTCCCATCCACCGATATCCGCTCAAGCTGTAGTTGTGTGCAGCAGCCAGTAGCATCCTGCCCTGCTGCCAGTGATTCAGCTGGGAGTAACAGCTTTACTACCTCAGCTTGTTGCTGGGGAGGGGGGCCAACCGCCCCGGCTCCCTGGAACTCCACAGTTGGTCCCAGTGCTGGGCAGAGATGGCTAGCATTCTGCCCTGTTGCCAGCACTTCTGCTGGGGGTGCATAATCCATAACATCCTCTGAACAGTCCATACATTCTGTAATCTGTGGCTGGGGAGTGATTGCCATCTTCTCACCCTGAGCCTCCGGAACTGCCACGGGGGTGGGGCAGAGGTCTTGATCCCTCTGTCCTGTGACCAGCGCTTCAGCTGGGGAAGTTCCTTGTAACTCCACAAATACTGCCCTTGGTGCTGGGCAGAGCACAGTGAAGTTTGGCCCTGATACCAGCTCTTCTGCTGGAGGCTCCCCAGGTTGTTCTTCCTCAGCAGAAAAGTCTATCAAATCCCCTGTCTCTACAACTGGTGTCTGGGGATAGAGGTTCACCATCTCCTGTCCATGGAACCCAGAAGATGCTATGGGTACTGAGCAGAGGTTAGCAGAGCTCGGCCGTGCGGTCAGCACTTCAGCTTTGGGAATGGCAAGCTCCCGATTTTCCACTGCTGATTCATCAGCCAGGATTTCATCACTGTCAGCTGATATTTCCTCATAGTCCCAGGTAAAGGGAACCTCACCCTGCTGCTGAGCGGAGTCTAGCAGCTGTTTGTAGGTGATTTCCAGTTCCCATTCTTGAGCGGCCAGGAATTCCAAATCTTCCTGTAACCAGTGCACTTCCGGGACATTCAGTCTTCGCTCTCTGTGCTCCATTATTTCCTCCCAACGCCACTCCCGATCGCTCCCAAAGTTGGGATCCCTGGACATCCTCCAATACAACAATCCCAGGCCATCATAGTCAAAGCCTTCCGTGGGGCTGTCATCCGCTGACCACGGGCACTCTTGGACTACATACCACCGGAGGGCTCTGTAGCTCTCGTCCAACCGCATCTCTTCCCGGATCAGCCTGCTTAACTCTGCTGTCCACTCCTGCTTTGGTTGTTCCCCCAATAACAGCATCCGTACTTCATACTGTGACCAGTACCTTACATGGATGGAGGGGAGAGCTTTTCCCTGGTGTCGCTGCTCGCGGGCTAGCGCTTCTTTCCAGAGTTCGCAGCGGATCGAATCAGACCATCCAAGCAGGACCTCCTCTGATACTGGTCCTCTGCGCTGTATCTGCTTCTCTCGCAACCTCCTTCTGAATTCCTCTTCCATGGTTACTGATATCTGTACCTCTCCTCTTCTTTCATTTGGTGCTGCTTCTTTAGGCGTTGTCACCGATCGCCGTATTTCTGCAATTCTCAGCTCCTGTTGCCGCTCTCGTTCTCTCTGTTGTCGCTCTCGTTCTCTCTCATCCTGCCGCTGGAGGTCTCTAATGGTATTCTGTATGGCGGTCTCTGATGGGTTCGCACCATATAATGCCAACCGCTGTTGAACTCGCTGCTGGAACAAGTCTTCAACTGACCGGGGTCCTGCATCACCATCCCTCTGATCCATCTCGGCTAGCGCAATGATCAGGGTGGCCTTGTTCTTCCCACCGGTCCCTCCACGGCTCTCAAGCAAGTCTTTTAGCATGGTTCTCCTCCAGGCTGCATAGCTGGTCATTCATGGTGGTGGTTTGGAGTTGTCCCAGTAACTGGAGAGCAAATCCCACCGCTGCCAACCAATGTGACGAGATCCTTCCTCGCCCAAGTCCTGCTCTCCCGACACTCCTCTGCTACCAGTGAGTCAGCTTGCAGATTGCAACGTCTGATGGTCCAGTCATCCAAGGTTCCGGGATCCGAATTACAGCTATGTGCCATTCGGACCCATTAAGAACAAACACCAGGCAGGC
This sequence comes from Rana temporaria, assembly GCF_905171775.1. Taxonomy (NCBI): domain Eukaryota; kingdom Metazoa; phylum Chordata; class Amphibia; order Anura; family Ranidae; genus Rana; species Rana temporaria. The sequence continues at coordinate 221,660,525 of NC_053491.1, read as the reverse complement.
TGTATGTAAGTTCCAACAGGACTCTTTATTTCAAGTACACAGCACACTTTTATACAGAATTTTGGAACATCCCACTCCCAACAACCGCTTTCCTATTGGTCAATTGTAAAGTATATCCAGTCTTCACTCAGGTCCCCCTTGACCATGCAAATGAGGACTTGAAATTGTCAACAGGGATTGGTCCAATAGCTTGGATAGAAAGACTTGTGTATTGAGACAGAAGCCCCAGGGGGTAATCAATGTACACAATAACCTGGTTCCAGCTAGACGGCCTGACTCCGACACCCGCTCTTAACCTGCAGAACACAATAAAAGGTATTTCGCAAGCTGGTTCCACTTAGCATTTCAAAAGCCTTGCATTGAATGTCCCTCTCCTGTGTAACATATGTCAAGTAGAAACACTTTAATATCTCAAGGTCCATGACACTACTGTATTACAAAACCAATTGATGTCATTTTAGTTGCATATGGTTCTTTAAGAAGTCCTTGTAGGATTTCATTCTGAATACAATTACAAATGTACACTAAATTCCCTAAAACCCTTTACAGCATTGGGGGGTTGAATAATTTTGAACACAACTGTAACTGAGTACTAAGATTTGTAGGTAAAGTTGATCCAGGGTAAATCCGATTGCCTCTCGGGGGATCAGGAAGGAATTTTTCCCCTGCTGTAGCAAATTGGATCATGCTCTGCTGGGGTTTTTTGCGTTCCTCTGGATCAACTGAGGGTATGGAGTTGGGTGTATGGGATTGTACTGTGTTTTTTATTTTGTTTGTTTATTTTTTTGTGGTTGAACTGGATGAACTTGTGTCTTTTTTCAACCTGACTAACTATGTAACTATGTGTTTCCTGTGCTGAAAAAGAGAAGGTCAGTAAAAAGACTGAAATTAGCATACACAGCAACAGAGATGTTGCTTATAACATTTCGTAAACATGTTATTTCTTTTTGTTTACGAAAGCTTTATTGGAAGATTAAGTCATTTCTACAACCTTCTCACAGTTCCTGGCATCTCGATCTCTGAAATTCAGGAACTTAGCTATGAAAGTGCGGGGGGTGCTCTAGCAGGCGGTGGTCTGCCTGACATGTGATGTGCCGGCTCCACTACAAACGAGGGGGAGAACGACTCCCTCCCATATGTATCAGAAAGCAGTGTCTCAAGAAATGTTGGGGGGTCTCTCCCTTCCACCCCCTCTGGCAGGCCAATGAAGCAGAGGTTACACCTGCGCAGTCTATTTTCGATATCATCCTGCTTTGGCAGGAGTTGGTGCACCTGAAGCTGCATGGCCTCAGTGGAAACTAGCATAGGGGGGGAGGGAATCCTCCACTGTACTCAATTGAGTCTCTGACTCCGTAACCCTCTCCCTGAGTTTCTGGAAGTCCTGCCTGACCAAAGATATGTCCACCTTTACCTCCTCAATCCGCGCTGTGAGGTTGGTCTGACAGGACGTAACTGCTTCTTGGCAGGCTGTTATGGCTTGCAGGAGTCTGTCCATGTCTGTGCCCTGGGCTACCTCTTCCCCCTGTGTGGCGGCGCCATCTTGGTCCACAGGATCCGTCTCCACGTGGCAAAACTGAGCCGGCTTGGCCGGGGGGTGGGGGTTGTCTGTGGCAGGTGATTCTCTACGTTCAGGGTCCCAGAATATCCATACAGGATTTTCGGCCGGCGGAGCTCAGGTCACTCGCATCCTATCACATGCCGCTCAAGGCCACGCCCCCCCTTCTCACAGTTCCTAGAGAAAATGTTTAAAATTTGGGCAATGTGTACAGTATAGCTCTACATTATAACTAGTTTAAAACCAGTGCATTACCACAATGTAGAACAAAAAGATGAGGCAAGATGTTGAAATTCAAAATCATGTTGAAAGAACTCCATGGAGGCAGACAATCAAGAGACGGTAAGAAAAAACAATATTACACAATACACTGAGTAAGAAAGCATTCACATGAAATAGGATAGATCAGCAAAAGTTCAAAGACTAGGCAACTCCAGTAGTCAATAGGGTCGCCACCTTTTATTCAACCCGAACCCAAACACTTTATTGGCGCACACCAATTTCAAAGGGGGGGGGAACACTGTGGACTCTGGAGTAAAGGGTAACTCTGATGTAGGGGGGTTTCTGCTCACCAAAACTCTGGGCAGTGTGAGAGAGAGTGTCACAGACAACTGCAACCAGCCCTCTGGGTAGTTGGCAACCCTGCTGATTAGGGTGTGTACATGCCTATACTGTATACTTGGTGGTTGTGGTACTCAGTTAATGGGGAGCCACAGTCTGGTCTGATAATGTGTCCGGGTTTCAGGCAGTCTGAAACTTGGACATGTGATTCAAAACCCAAACTGTCCTGATGAATCCTGGGTAGGTGGCAAACCTAGTAGTCATAGGTTCATAAAGTGAACCTCCTGTGCAACTCAAAGACAGCATATCCCTTCCATCCTTATATAATTACATGGGCCAACCCGAACAGTGTTTTCACACATAGACCCACGTCTGGACACAACTGCGATATGAAGGCACCAAGTGCCCTTAGGCCAACCTCAAAATGTCTGGGTAGTCAAATTATCTTTCTCTTTTTCAAGTGAGTGTATAGGTCAAACTAATCTTTTTATAACCAAAGCCATTTGATTTATTAAATGGCAAACTCCAGTCTTAACAGCCTGTGAACTCTTTCACCTTCCAAAGGATTTGAAATGTTTATCAGGCAGTCTTGTGATTTACATGCCCCTGCCATATTAAGTAGCCAGAAAGTTGACACACTTTGTGCTACTTCCAGTGTCAACTCCACTTGTAGTCTTTTCATTGTACAATGCACCATCTTCATTACCTTTGTTTAGTGAGCAAGTGACACAGAAAGTGGTAAAGCTAATGCAAAATAGAAGTGAGACTTCTTCATTAACCATTTCCCATTCCAAAGCATTGTTAGTTTTTGTCAGCCACTTGTGATTAACTCACATATCTGCTGAATCACCCTTCTGTTTCAGAAGGGTGATTCAGCAGATATGTGAGTTAATCACGAGTGACTGACAAAAACTAACAATGCTTTGGAATGGGAAATGGTTAATGAAGAAGTCTTACTTCTATTTTTAATGATGTGTTCTGTTTGCCAGGGAACAAAGTACATTTAATACTTTGCCCTATCTTCCTATGTGCTATCTAAAACTTGCTGTAGAGTCCTACCCACTTCCCTGTATGGCCATCCAACAACACAGCTAGCAAGGAGACACCTGCTTTGTCTGGAACATTTTAGCTGATAACCCCCTCCCGCTGCATTTCTCGTGAGTCTTATGTCTCAGACAAGTCCTTTTCATGTTCTTCCTCTCATTTAGGCTTAGTCACAATGTAGGACTTGGTCTGGCCACTTTTCTCTTTTTTTTTCTCCTTCCTTCTCATCCTTACAGTCCTCGGGTCCCCAGCCTGTGCCTGAAGCAGCCTCGCCACTATCTGCAGTAGTTATACCAGAGACTCATTCAATGGGCCCACCCCCCTGAACATTTGTTCAAGATTGACTTTCTTACTCTTATAACTTATATTCATACCCCTATATATACATATTTTTCTAATGTCACTTTCAAATCACTAACCAGACTCTGGTTAGCTTTTCACCACTCTTTTTAACTATTATCTTTTTAGCGCTGAGTTTCACACTAACCTTTGTGTGAGTTTCTTATTAAAAACAAAAAAAAATGCTACTGCAGATCTCACGTATGAAATGCGTACTGCTGAGATCCTCAAAACTGATTTCAAACAATGGGGAAATAGTTCTGTGGCTAAGTTCATAGCAGATAACAATGTGGTTTTGCTGCCATCAAGATATAATTTATGTTCACTATAATCTGTGTTTTAAATATACTTCAACCATTCAGTAGGAATGCCTGTTGCTAAGCATGAAAAATACAGAATGTAGATGATTATGGTCAAACAAGCTAGTAATCATCTTGCTTGAATTTTTTGACCAACTTCCGTTATTTGCCCCCAAAGATTAATGCAGCATAGCTCATAACATTCAAGAGGCGTATTCCTAAATAAAACCAAAACAGCCCTAGGCAGGTTAAAAGCTGTGAGCCTACTTACCAAGCCAATTCCATATATTTATCCTACTATTACCATCATTTAAAAAGTAATATGCAAATACAGTGCTACCTGATGTGAAAAAAGGTATCAAATGTGATATTAAGCAGCGCTCAAGAGAATCAAATAAAAAAACACACATATAATATTGCTAGACTATTAAGTGAAAAATAATGAGTGATCCACCCTCTATGTGAAACAATATATCAGTGTCAAAAAATAGGTGTCAATAATACACCCAAAATAACAGGTTGGCAAAAAAAAAAAAAATCCATAAACTGATTGTGTGAACGTAAATGAAGTTCATAAATGGAGAACAGAAGAAATCCCTTCACGATCTTCAGACAGTGCTTTCACCACACCACAGTGACTACGTGATTCCACCACCCATCAGAATGCAAACTCACCACAATAAATGGCCTGACACTCTCGTGTTAAGGCACACAGGCTTTTTAACTGAACCACTCAGTTTAATTGATGGAACTCCCTCTTTGGAAACTGGAGCACTCAGTTAAATAAATGGAGATCCGTTGGGAAAAGGAAAAACTCCAAGATGACAGCCACATGTATAATGAAGAGAGAGAGCACAATAGTGTGATATTGCAACACAACTTTTAATAAAAACACTAAAAATCTCCCAATAGATGCACTCACAAAAATGACTCTTGTCATAAGCAGTGATTAAATCCAAACATCACACGGTGTAAACACAAACGAAAATTTTCCTCCAGGTGAACCAGTGGTCACGGCGGACCAACAAATAGCCCAGGTTTACTCACAGCCCTATGAAGGTGTACTGGAGTCGCTCTTCAGATGACTATGTTGGTGACAGATGGACCGTTCCACGCCCGACCAGTTCAGTTTAAGGTATGCGGTTGTAACTTAGTACCCACGCCCCGACATGTTTCATCATACTGATTTAATCATGGGGATCCCCATGATTAAATCAGTATGATGAAACATGTCGGGGCGTGGGTACTAAGTTACAACCGCATACCTTAAACTGAACTGGTCGGGCGTGGAACGGTCCATCTGTCACCAACATAGTCATCTGAAGAGCGACTCCAGTACACCTTCATAGGGCTGTGAGTAAACCTGGGCTATTTGTTGGTCCGCAGTGACCACTGGTTCACCTGGAGGAAAATTTTCGTTTGTGTTTACACCGTGTGATGTTTGGATTTAATCACTGCTTATGACAAGAGTCATTTTTGTGAGTGCATCTATTGGGAGATTTTTAGTGTTTTTATTAAAAGTTGTGTTGCAATATCACACTATTGTGCTCTCTCTCTTCATTATACATGTGGCTGTCATCTTGGAGTTTTTCCTTTTCCCAACGGATCTCCATTTATTTAACTGAGTGCTCCAGTTTCCAAAGAGGGAGTTCCATCAATTAAACTGAGTGGTTCAGTTAAAAAGCCTGTGTGCCTTAACACGAGAGTGTCAGGCCATTTATTGTGGTGAGTTTGCATTCTGATGGGTGGTGGAATCACGCAGTCACTGTGGTGTGGTGAAAGCACTGTCTGAAGATCGTGAAGGGATTTCTTCTGTTCTCCATTTATGAACTTCATTTACGTTCACACAATCAGTTTATGGATTTTTTTTTTTTTTTGCCAACCTGTTATTTTGGGTGTATTATTGACACCTATTTTTTGACACTGATATATTGTTTCACATAGAGGGTGGATCACTCATTATTTTTCACTTAATAGTCTAGCAATATTATATGTGTGTTTTTTTATTTGATTCTCTTGAGCGCTGCTTAATATCACATTTGATACCTTTTTTCACATCAGGTAGCACTGTATTTGCATATTACATTTTGATTGTTTAACTTTTAGAGCAGCAGCTCACATATATTTATTTATTAATGTATTTATTTATATTATCAATATCACTATATTTTCACTTATATTCTCCAGTTACGCGCAGTGGGGGTGGCTCAATTAGACGGCCCTTATTTCCACCTTTTTCCCATTCCTATTACCATCATTTGAGAAAATCAAAAACATTATTTTGAATCAGTACCCAGTGTAAAGCCTCATACACACGGTCGGACTTCAAACAAAGGTTTCCATGGATTTTTGTTCACATGGCGTTGGCCGTGAACTTGGTATGCATACACACGGCAGGACTTTTTCAGCGAACTTTCCCAAAATCACATGTTTTTTCAGCTCTTTACCGCCACCCTTTGGTCAACTTCTGTATTGTTGTCTGATCTTTTGCATTGGTTCTGAGCATGCGTGTTTGTACTTTGGACTTAAGTCCGATGGATTTCTGTATACAAGGCTGTTCTTTGCACCATAGGACTTTTGTTGCTGGAAAGTTTGGCTGTTTGCAGACTGAACTTTTGTCCGATGAAAACCGAAAAAGTTTGTCCGATGGGAGTGTACACACGGTCAGATTTTTTGAAAGACTTTGTTGTCAAAAAGTCCTATCGTGTGTATGGGCCTTAGGAAAATTTAGTATACACACTGGAATTACAAGGCTAAACATTTGGCGTGTTTAGCCTTACTGCAATGCTTGCTGCAATGAGGACATTTTAAAAGGGTAAAACAGTATATGCATTATACATTTTCCCTACATGCCATCATTACATGAGACTTGCTCAGGCTTTATTTAGCCATTTACAGGGTGACATGTAGCTTCCTAAAGCGGGTATAAAGGAATAAAAACACAAAACTAGGACACAGTGAAGGAATGTATACATAATACTGCGGCAATGGTATTTAAGCTCTTTGAATTATTAATTACTGAGTCTTTGCAGCATTAGTGCTGATTATACCTTATGTGTGTACTGGTGTGTATATTAGGGATGGTGGGATTTGCCTGAGTGAATCCTGTTTGAAATTTGGCAAACCTGAACTTAGAGGCAAATCCCAATGACATTTTTTTGGGGCAAAATCGGTTATTAAATTGGTTCTAAAAACTAAAGGGTTTTCACCTTCATGCATAGTATGCATGAAGGTAAACACCCTCCCAGATAGCAAGGATAACTTGCCACACATTTGTAGCAGTGTTGAATTGTAAGGTCTTGTTAACTTGCTGTACATTTTCACTGACAAGTTGTACACTTACAGAGCACTTGAAGCACGAGTTCTAGTTGACTCCTATCCAATTTGTAGAAACTTTGCCTGGCAACTCTCTAGCAATAGCAAAGTTGCAGTGGTAAGTCTACAGCAAGAGCTCTGCAAGTCTACAGCATGAAAATTCAGCCACAGTGACCCCTGTGGTGGGATGACTATTGCACAACATAACTGAACCAGAACTTGCAGCAGACTTGCAGAATGTTTGCAAAGAAATTTGATCTGGAGTCATGCAATGTGGACTTGCTGCAATTGTGCAATTTTTTTTGAAGCCTGACAAGTCTAGCAATAGCTTAGCAAGTCATTTTTAAACTTGCAGCATAATTGCTTGCTATCTGGGCTCCTCTGTGCAGTGGCCCCCCAGCCCCCCACAATACTTACCTGAGCCCAATGTTCCTCCTGTGCACTCTCTGGGGACTCTCCCTCCTCTGGCTGAGACAACAGCAGGCCCCATTGGGTCCCGCTACTGTCAATCACAGGCAGTGAGCCAATGAGGAGAGAGAGGGGCGGGCCGAGACACGGCTCTGTGTGTGAATGGACATGCAAAGCCGTGGCTTGGGAACGAGCCTGCTTAGGTGCCCCCATTGCAAGCTGCTTGCTCTGGAGGCACTCGGCAGGAGGGAGGGGCCAAGATCACCGCCGAGAGACCCGAGAAGAGGAGGATCGGGGCTGCTCTGTGCAAATCCATTACACAGAGCAGTTAAGTATAACATACAAAATATAATAATGTAAGAAGACGTTTAGTAAGTTATGCTATGTGAATGAAAACATGTAACAAATATAAAGTAGTTGTTACCCTAGTTTGGTAGTGAAAATGGAAACACACTACAGTATAAAGTTGCATGTTGTGCTATGGAATAGCCTCAGCGATGGCTTATAGGCATAAAAAGTAAGACCCCAGTAAAAAATGAAACAAAATCAGAGTTTCATACTAGAGGCTTTTTTTTGCTAAAATAGGTCACAGTGGGTATTTGTTGGTGTCTGCTTTTAGGCAGGTCTTTTTTTAAATTTATTTTTATTAAACATTAAAAAGGCTCCATCTGACTTTTTCTGTCGGAATTTCCGACAACAAAAATTTGAGAGCTGGTTCTCAAATTTTCCGAAAGGAAAAGTTCTTGTCGGAAACTCCGACTGTCTGTATGCAATTCCAACGTGCAAAAAAACACATGCTCGGAATCAATACGACGCATGCTCTGAATCATTTAACTTAATTTTTCTCGCGTTCGTTGTAGTGTTGTACGTCACCGCGTTCTTAACGGTCAGAATTTTGTGTGACCGTGTGTATGCAACTCAAGTTTGAGCCAAATATCAGTCGGAAAAAAATCCACGGTTTTCTTGTCGGAATTTCCGATCGTGTGTATGCGGCATTAGTGTTCATCTTTTCAGAAAATAAGTTGAACTAACACTTTAAACCCCCACCCCTTTTTCGGTCCCCGCTGTACTTACCTCCTGTGGGTGATGTGCTTTCAGTGCCCACACAGCCAGTTTAGCGAATACAGGGATTAAAAATTCCTGCTTTTCTCCCTCTTTATTCTCTAGGGCTTCTGGGATGGATCAGAGCACTTCTGATTGGTCAACACTGACTACAAGCGTTGGAAGATGTTTTTTTTGGGGCACTATCAAAAAGTAATTGCTATTTCAGGCAGGCAGATAGAGAGACATGACATAAAAATTTGTAGTTTTGATTTATCAATATTAAGTATAAGGAAGTGAAAGGAGAAATGACAGAAAAAGAGTTGAGAACCCAAAACATTAGGGAAGTGAGATCAGAAGCTGAGCTATTGGAGGACCATCTGCATAGAAAGGATATGAAAGTATCTCAGTACATATTACCGTAATAATACAAAGCATCTGACCTACCAAGGGTAACACTAATAACAGAAGGTGTATTAATCTAAAATATATAATTCAATTTTACAATTAGAGAACTCAAAATATATGTTTTTCCCTTAATCTTTGCTGTACTATCCTGGATGGTATGTAGTTTGGGAGGCACAAATTAGTGTGGTATTATGAAGCTAAGATGTCATTGAAAGTGGAGTCAAAAGTTTGCAATATGTGACTTTTTTCCGATTGTGAGATATCCAAATTTATATTTATATTTATATTTTCAGCTGCATTGTTCTACTGAGCTTTGCATATAGGGAAATCTGTAACTATGTTGGTAAAGTCATTTGTGAGTGTGTGTGTATGTCTGTGTATATAGATAAATATATATATAAATATACAGGGCCAGATCCACATAGCGAGTACGCCGGCGTATCTACTGATACGCCGGCTTACTTTCAAATTACCCGCGTTGTATCTTTAGTTTGAATCCTCAAACCAAGATACGACGTCTTCTGGGTTAGATCCGACAGGCGTACGGCTTCGTACGCCTTTGGATCGTAGGTGCAATACTTCGGCGCCCGCTGGGTGGAGTTTGCGTCGTTTTCCGCGTCGGGTATGCTAATTAGCTTTTTCCGTCGATCCAAGAAGGTACGCGCGGCCGTCACATTCTCTTACGTCGTCGCTAGTTGGCTTTTTCCGGCGTATAGTTAAAGCTGGTATTATCCGGTGTATAGATAGACTTGCCATGTTAAGTATGGCCGTCGTTTCCCGCGTCGAAATTCGAATTTTTTTTTTTTGTGTAAGTCGTCCGTGAATAGGGATGGACGTAAGTCACATCTAAGTTCAAAAAATTACGTTGTTGCGACGTCATTTAGTGCAAAGCACGGTGGGAAATGTCGAAACGGAGCATGCGCAGTTCAATCGGTGCGGGGACGCGCTTCATTTAAATGAATCACGCCCCCTACCCGCCGATTTGAATTCCGCCGCCAGAAATACACTACGCCGCCGTAACTTACGGCACAAAATCTTTGAGTATTTGAAAGTACGCCAGGTAAGGTACGGCGGCGTAGCGTATCTCTGATACACGGCGCAAGTGCAATTGTATGTGGATCTGGCCCACAGTGTGTATGCATGTGTGTGTGTGTATATATATATATATATATATATATATATATATATATATACACACACACACACATATATACACATTATACAGTATCTATCTATAGAGAGTGAGATACACACACACAATTTATTTCTTAATTTATTGGGCCAGATTCACAAAGAGATACGACGGTGTATCTACAGATACACCATCGTATCTCTGATTTTTACTGGTCCTATCTATGCACCTGATTCATAGAACCAGTTACGCATAGATAGGGCTGAGATCCGACAGTGTCACACTGTGTTACACTGTCGGATCTTTTTTTGGATTTAAAAATGGCGCCGGGGGCGTTCCCGCTGATTTACACTGAATAATATGTAAATCAGCGAGATACGCGAAATTCACGAACGTACGCGGACCCGACGCTGTGTTCTTACGTCGTTTCCGTAGCGCGGTACCCGTCGTATACTTACCCCTGCTAAAAGCAGGGGTAAGTATTGTTAAGTATGGCCGTCGTTCCCACGTCGAATTTGAAATTTCCTACGTCGTTTGCGTACGCCGATTCACGAACACGCGCGTCGCAAGTCCCGCTCACGTCGCAACCACTGACGTCCTATTGACGTCAGTGGTGGGAGCAATGCACGCTGGGAAATTCCCCGGACGGCGCATGCGTATTTAAATCGGCGCGGGAGCGCGCCTGATTTAAATAGTACACTCCCCCAGCCGTGGAATTAGAATTCCGCCGGGGGAGTTAGGATCCGCCGTCGCAAGTTTGGAGGTAAGTGTGTTGTGAATTTGACACTTTCCTCACAAACTTGCGAGGGCGGATCTTAAAACACATAGGTTACACGGATCTAAAGATCCGCTAACCTTTGTGAATCTGGACCATTATGTTCAGGACTAAAAAGTCAGTATATCAGAAAGAAGAGTACAATTCTCATCTATGCTGTGATCTATGCTAAGATAAGGCATTAATTGATAAGAGATACCATTATTTAAACATTGCTGTAAACCTGTCATTCAACAATAAACGAATACTGGCGAATTTGTTAACTCTGTGATTGTAAGATTCTGTGGGAAGGAGAGGAGGGGGGAGGCAGTGCCACAGTGGAGCGTAAGTGGGCAACACAGAGTAAATCATTACAATACTAAGTAAACAAATGGGCAATTAAAATACATAGGCAAAATACAAGAAAAATAGCCAAATGCTTTCCACACCAAGATCTATTTTCCCAGAGCAATCTGCACAAAATCCAAATCCAATGGCCACAAAATCAGAAAAAAAAGCGAGCGGTCGATATTTAGTTAGCCTCTATGTGCATAGAAAGTTACTGAATATACAGTACATTGGAAAGGGTTATTTACATTAGACTTCACTGTACCTAAAAACTGTAAAGAGTTTGTGATAACCATTATATTTATTTTATTTATATTTCTTGTTAAACACTGATACTATCGCTTTTAATTTGAGGGCTAGGGACAGAAACTTTAAATACCAATTATAATATTGTTTTCTCAATGTATTTCCGATTCTTCTGTCTAGTGATACAGGCACATGTATTCCAGAGAGTGGACTTTTTGGATTTATGATTAGTGTGACTGCTATGTTAGGTAAGTAAGTCTTGAACACTTTTCTGGTTATAAAATAAATAAAGTTACCAATTGCATATATTCCTCATGTTGATCTGCATCCACTTTTTTTTTCTATCATTGTGATTTTGGCTATTTTTTTATATCTAGTTTATTTTTTGCTTGGCAGTTTGTGCTGGTTCGTGTGTTGTTGCAGCTTTCCCACTTGGTACCCTGTTGTTTCTTTGTTGCATAACCCAAGCCATTTTGCCTGTTTGCCTCTGCCATGCTTCTCTGCTTTCTGTTTGCTCTTCCATATTTGCCCAATATTGTTTTTCATTAGCATTCAGCTGTTCAAACTTCTGCTGTCTCTCGATATTCTAAACCCATGTTTTCATTGCTTTTTACACTTTATTTGTTTCTTCTGTTGTACTTGTACAGTACCTAGTTTCCCTTCTGGTCTCATTTAAAGCGGTGATTCACCCAAAAATTTAACTTCTGCTTTTGGAACCGTCCCCCCCCCCCACCGGTGTGACATTTGGCACCTTTCAGGGGGAGGGGGAGCTGATACCTGTCTAATACAGGTATTTGCTCCCACTTCCGGGGATTATCCGCGATGATCTACGCAGGGTTATTGAATTAAAATTCATGGAGGTCCGATTAGTAAAATTTTCTTCCAGCCGAGGTCCGCATCGCAGTTTTGTGCGATTACCCCGATTCTTTACATCGCAGCCCAGGGGTGCAGGCACGACACACCATTCGTTTGAATGGGCTGCTGCGCCTGGCTTTCTGCTGGGAAAAGGTCCTGGCATCTTTTTAAAAAGGTAGCCACATGGAAACTGCATGATGCGTTTGTATCATGCAATTTCGGTGTGCAGAAAATTGCACTTTGCATTTTAGTGCATTTAGGAGTTAATGGTACCCCTTCACGTTTTCTGTGCAGCACCTCATTTTGTGCACAGCTGCTTGTCCCCTTCACATCTTCCCCACCACAGCCCTGCCCCCTTCACATATCACCCCACACAGTATTACCCCCCTTCACATATCACCCTACACAGTATTACCCCCCCTTCACATATCACCCCACACAGTATTACCGCACTTCACATATCGCCCCACACAGTATTACCCCACTTCACATATCCCCCCACACAGTATTACCCCACTTCACATATCCCCCACACAGTATTGCCCTATCACATATTCCCCCCACACAGTATTGCCCCTTTACATGACCCCCATCACAGATCCCCCCATACAGTATTGCCCCATCACATATGCCCCCCACACACTATTGCCCCATCACATATGCCCCCCACACACTATTGCCCCATCACATATCCCCCCACACACTATTGCCCCATCACATATCCCCCCCACAGTACTGCCCCCTTTACATGATGCCCCCTTTACATGAACCCCCCTCCACACACTGCCCCCACTCCCCATCCTTAACATTTTCATACATTTTCCTCCCTTCCCTCTCCACTCCTACCTTTCACAGAGCGGAGAGCAGGAGGCGGGACAATCGTGAACTGAAGGCGCGGGAGCTGTCGGGTTGACTTTTCGGCGAACTGGTGATTGGCTGTTAGGACCGCCTCCTAGCAGCCAATCACCTCCCATCTAACATGACAGGCAGCTACCTCTCTGGTCGCACCCACGTCCGCTCCAATACTCTGCTAATAATAGCGGAGGAGACTGGGGACAAAAGTGGCGACTAAATCGTGCGCTCGCCCCGGTCCGGAAAGAGCAGCAGCTCGGGCCGGAAGCGGACCGCGGGCCGCCATTTAGTGATGCCCAATCTACGCCATACCAGACCCCTCCTCCACCCCCCCCGCTATCTTTTGGGAGACACACATGTCCCAGAAGACAGCAGGGACCAGTGAGATGGCGGAGCGCGACTCGCGCTTGCGCAGTAGGGAACCAGGAAGTGAACCCGCAAGGCTTCACTTCCTGATTCCCGAAGATGGAGGCAGCAGCACCCAAGAGCCGAAGGACGGATCGGCTTCGGGTGCTGACATCGTGGGCACCCTGAGCAGGTAAGTGTCCATATTTTAAAAGTCAGCAGCTGCAGTATTTGTAGCTGACTTTAAAAAAAAAAATCAGCGGAACTCTGCTTAAAGTGGTTGCATTAACATAAAAAAAACTATTGTCAGTCCTGCCCTCCCCTAAACACTTACCTGAGCCTGATCTAGATCTAGATCTAGATCGTGCACTGAGCCTGAGAGTGGCAGCACTGCTCTCTGTCCTCACTGGACTCAGTAAGAACAACGTGAGCCATTTGCTCCTGCCACTGTAAAACAAATACAGTAATGGGGGAGTGGGGCGTGGGGCTGTCAGTGGACACACAGAGCACAGCTCAGATTGAGCCTGCATGCAGGGCAGCCATCAGGAATTTTGGGGCCCCTTACACAGCTTCAGGCATGGGCCCCCTGGAGCAGAGAACCAGGGGGAGGGGTGCTGCCGCCTGAAATTGAGAAGCGGGGGGGGCGGTTGCGAATTGAGAAGCGTGGGGGGCCCTTTACAAAATATATATATATATATAAAAATAAAAAAAATAATATAAAAAAAAATGTTTTTATAAAAAAAAGGTGGGTTGCCACCCGGGGCCCTGGGGACCTCTGGGCCCTATAATAATAATAATAATAATAATAATAATAATAAAAAAAAATATATATATATATTAGTGCTGTCAAGCGATTAAAATTTCTAATCGCGACTAATCGCATTAATGTCATAGTTAACTCACGATTAATCGCGCGATTAAGGAGGTTCACCCTTTAAAACATTTTTTTTTTGGTTTCTTATTTATTTATTTATTTTTTATAATATTAAATTGTGTTTTTTTATTTTTTTACATTTTGATCACTTTTATTGCTGTCACAAGGAATGTAAACATCCCTTGTGACAGCAATAGGTGGTGACAGGTACTCTTTATGGAGGGATCGGGGTCTAAAAGACCTCCGAGCCCTCCTTTGCACTTCAAAGTATTCAGATCGCCGAAAACGGCGATTCTGAATACTGTGTACTTTTTTAAATCCGGCGCCATTGGCAGCCGAGAAACCCGGAAGTGACGTCATGACGCCGCTTCCGTGGTTTCAATGCGGAGACTGAATCAAAGCCGTTTACGGGTTAGTGTCAGTCTCCGCCTGAACACAGAACGCGGCGGATGGAGGATCGGGTCTCCCGGTGGGACGGGAGGCCCGGTCAGAGCGGCGAAAGGCGGCGGGGGGGGGGGATGTCCCCTCCCGCTCCTCCGGCATAACAACCGAGCGGCTTTTAGCCGCATCGGTTGTTATGTTTGGATAGCCGATCGCCCGCTCTAAACAATGGTACCGGGATGATGCCTGCGGCTGCAGGCATCATCCCGGTATAACCCCCGAACGTTAATCGCGCGATAAAAAAATTGACGGCGTTAACATGGGTTTGTGTTAACGCCGTTAATAACGCGTTTAACTGACAGCACTAATATATATATATATAAAATAAAAAAAAATACTTATTTTTTTATAAAAAAAAGGGGGGTTGTCATCCGGGGCCCTGGGGATCTCCGGGCCCCCCATACCCCTAAAAAAAATTACCCTTTAATAAAAAATAAAATAAAAATATATTAGAATTATTTTTTTTTTTTATAAAAAATAAATAAAAAAAAGGGGGGGGGTTGCCATCCAGGGCCCTGGGGGCCTTCGGGCCCCTGGGGACCTCCGGACCTCTAAAAAAAAAAAAAAAAAAATTGGCCCTTTAATAAAATATAAAATAAAAATATATATAAAAAAAATATATATTTTTTTATAAAAAAATAATAAAAAAAGGGGAGTTGCCATATGGGGCCCTGTGGGCCTCCGGGCCCCTTACAGGTGTACTGCCTGTACCCCCCTGATGGCGGCCCTGCCTGCATGTGTGCAACCATAAGAAGTTTGTAGTCATGTTGGTACAGGAAGGTGCCATCCCCAAACTGTTTCCACAAAGTTGGGAGCATGACATTGTCCAAAATGTCTTGGTATGCTGATGCCTTAAGTGTTCCCTTCACTGGAACTAGGGGGCCAAGCTCAACCCCTGCAATACAACCCCACACCATAATCCCCCTCCACTAAATGGTCCATAAAGACATGAATAAGCGAGTTTAGGGTGGAGGAACTTGACTGGCCTGCACAGTCCTGACCTAAACCTGATAGAACTCTTTTGGGATGAACTAAAGCAGAAACTGTGATCCAGGCCTTCTTGACCAACATCGGTGCCTGACCTCACAAATGCGCTTCTGGAAGAATGGTCAAACATTTCCAAAGACACACTTCTAAACCTTGTGGACAGCCTTCCCAGAAGAGTTGAAGCTGTTATAGCTGCAAAGGGTGGGCCAACTCAATATATTGAACCCTATGAACTAAGGCTGTGATGCCTTTAAAGTTCATGTGTGTGTAAAGGCAGGTGTCCCAATACTTTTGGCAATATCATTTTTATGCGGCAAACCCCCTGTCTCTGCTGCTGTGTCCCGAAGGCCAGGCAGAGCTTTTGGCACAATCTGGCATGCAAAGATTTTAAAGGTGGAGCTGCCGGAGAAAGGGAGCAGGACCAACTGTAAGGGGGACCAGAGTTTCTATTTAACTATATATAGGTATGAGTCCATCACACTTTGTTAAAAAGGAACTGCATTCCAGAAGCTGTGCCCAAAAAACGGCAGGCAGAGGGCAAAGAACTAGTCACCAGTATTGCTTGATTTCTCCCTACAACTGATTTTCCCAATGACTGATTACTGCCTTGTTCTGCCCTGTATTTCTGCGTGAAGACCACAATCTTACTATAGGCAGGGCTTTTGTTTTTTCATGCCATATCTTCCAGCAAGGTGAACAGCACAGTCGTGGCATCACCAAATGTCCATTAAAATCTCATGAGACTAGCAATTTGAGGTAGAAGTGACTTAGATCTCACACAGTTAGGGCTATGGGCACAGGAGTGCCTAGGTGCCCCCACCTAGCAGGAATTGCACTGTTACTTTTCGAGAGGAGTTCGAGACAAAGGGTGAATCTTTTGTTAGGACACTACTTAAAGGGTTTGTAAAGGATTTTTTTTTTCATCTTAATAGCTTGCTTTACCTTAATGCAGTGCTGTTTTCATGTCCTCATTGTTCGTTTTTGCTCTCAAGTTGCTGTAATTCTTCTCTGATCTCCACACTTCCCGGTTGTCTGTTTCCTGAGTACTGGGAGCTTTCTCTCTGTGGTCACTAATCAAGGAGGTGTGATTGCTGTGTGTCTAAAACCCCACAGCACCAATCAGTTTCGTTTTCCAAACCAACACTGCCCTGTTTTGGCTCTGTACATCACAGAAGCAGGAAACAACATGCAAAAACGAAACTAGAAACTGCAGGTACATTATATGATTGATTTTTATCTATTTTTAATCGTTTTTAAAAGGAATCAGTTAACTATTATGTCTCTATACCCTGTAAACAGTCATTTCAGCAAAAAAACATTTTTCCTTTACAACCTTTAAGTACAATTAACATTTTAAACATTTCCTACAAGAGAGCAAGTCTTCACTTTTCGAGTTCAGGTCCACTAAAAGTCCTTGGTACATGCACTAAACTCAACCAGGAAACCAATGAAGGCAATACTACAAAATTCCTGTGTTCAAGAGCCAGTTCCTTCACGGTTACCATCTAGTTTGGCATATCTGCAAGACATGTCCATTTCTAAAAGCTGAGCTATTTGAGTTGATCAATGTCTGTCTTGTGATGCCATGTTTTAGATCTCGTATTATGCATACCTCCCAACAAGATGGGAATGAGGGACACCTATTAGCAAAAGTATGTAGGCATAAGACATCCCCCACCACATCCCCTTAAAGGGGAATTATACAAAAAAAAATTACAGGCCATCTCCTAGTTACAAACATCTGACTAAGGCCCCGTACACACGACCGAACATGTCTGCTGAAACTGGTCCGCAGACCAGTTTCAGCGGACATGTTTGGTCGTCTGTACGCCTGACCGGACAATTTTCCGGCGGATCGGACAGGTTTCCAGCGGACAAATGTTTCTTAGCATGCTAAGAAACATGTCCGCTGGAAGCCTGTCCGTCGGACATGTTCGGTCGTCTGTACAGACTCACCGTACATGTCCGCTCGGCCGAAAGCCCTCGCATGCGTCGAAGTGATTTGACGCATGCGTGGAAGCATTGACCTTCCAGGGCCG
Source organism: Rana temporaria (assembly GCF_905171775.1). Taxonomy (NCBI): domain Eukaryota; kingdom Metazoa; phylum Chordata; class Amphibia; order Anura; family Ranidae; genus Rana; species Rana temporaria. Next base: position 221,642,682 of record NC_053491.1, on the reverse strand, counting down.
CGCACGTTGCCGCGTCATCGTCGCGGCGACGGCGCGGCCACGTCACCGCGTATCGTGTCCACGCGGATTTCTGTCTGATGGTGTGTACAACCATCGGACAGAAATCTCGGAGCGGACATGTCCGCTGAAAACGGTCCGGTGGACCGTTTTCAGCGACAGTCCGTCCGTGTGTACGAGGCCTTACAAATGACTCCTACTTATAAAACAGAGGGTGACAACAGGATGTGAGAGGAAATCTCCCCCTACGAAGGGAAATTCACTCCTGTAAGGCCCCATACACACCATAGAATCTATCCGCAGATAAATCCCATCAAATGGGTTTCTGCGGATAGATCCTATGGTGTGTACACGCCAACGGATATTTATCCGCAGATAAATCTCCCCTGGGATGGATTTCCAGCAGATGGATATTTGCTGACATGCACAACAAATCCATCTGCTGGAATCCATTCCAACGGATGGATCCGCTCGTCTGTACAGACTTACCGGATCCATCCGTCTAAAGGGATTCCCCGCACGCGTCGTAATGATTTGACGCATGCGTGGAATTCCTTATATGACAGCGTCGCGCCCGTCGCCGCGTCATAATAGCGGCGACGGCGCGACACGTCATCGGCAGAGGATTTCAGCGCGGATTTCAATGCGATGGTGTGTACACGCCATCGCATAGAAATCCTCTGAAATCCTCGAGAGGATTTATCCGCGGATACGGTCCGCTGGACCGTATCTGCGGATAAATCCTCTCGTGTGTATGGGGCCTCAGAGTTATTATGTTATTTTTACATGTGTCTACCTGGAACTGGGTCCTCCAAGTACACTTTCAAATAGATTGTGCCATCTGGTAACTGAGGATTACTAGGCTGTTAGTACAACAGCAGTAAGGTGAGCAGATAAGAGCCACAAGAGGTGTTTCAGCACTGTGAAGCTTTACTATCTTTCAACACTCTCTTTTGGGATCACATTTTAGAGACTCTTTCTTCTGTTTTTTGCACCTACTCACCATTATGCACACTTTGTAGATGTGTATGTTTTTGGCATACCATACTGCATCTTATTGTGTATAGGTTTATATATTCATTCACATGGTATATTGTGTTGTATGATTTATATCTTTATTATTTTTTTTCACTTATTCACTGTTATTTGGATTATTGTATTCGCTGCTATTTGGATTATGCAATGGCTATTTGAGGTTATTTATATCTTCACATACTCAGTATGTCATTTTCTCCCCTTTTCATTTCACGTTCCCCATCCCTTTGTCACACAGCACAGATACTATTAACTTCTTCAGTGCCCTTCCCTATGCTATCCAAAAAGCTTAAAAATAGTTTTTTCCGCTGGAGCTACACTTAAAAAATGTACCTGTTCCGACTTACCTACAGACCGTATCTTGTTTGTAACCCGGGGACCGCCTGTACTTAAAATGGTTGTACATCCTTTACAACCACTTTTACCTACAGGTAAGCCTAGATTAAGGCTTACCTGTAGGTGCTTTAAATATCTCCTAAACCTCCGCGGTTTAGGAGATATTTACAATAATGTTCGGCGCTGATTTCTATGGCGCTTGTGCCATAGACAACAGCGCAGGCGCACTTTAGAAATTAGCGATTGTGCCGTTTCAAAAAGAAGGTCATGCTGTGACTGGCGGCTCCAGCGCGTATTTGTGGGAGTGACGTCAACGTGGCTCTGGCGAATCACGCTGGAGCTGCGATAACCGGAAGTAACCCCTAGGAGAGATGTCGGCCACCGGAGCAGTGTACGAGGACGGCTGCGGGGGCTTCTATTTGAGGTAAGTATTACATAATGAGCTAGTATGCTATGCTTTGACCCTCAGATTTTGCTCTATTGTACATTGGATTTGTTATTGAGTGACCCCACCCAAAAGGGTGAGACAGCGTTGTTGAAGCATGAGCAGCGGTGATTTATGATTATAGCCCTTAGTTGGGTGAGTTGACCTCAGTGTTTTTTTTCAGTCATTTGATGAGAGCGCTTACCTTACACCTTGTATCCCATTTTCCCTGGGGTTGATGACAGCGTATAACATGGCACATAGTGGCACGGGTGCCTGTAGGGATCCGGACCAGGAGATCTTGTAACAAATGCAGAGCTGAAGACTGCAGCAGGAAAACTGGCAGGTGCAGGATCTCAGGTGTGTGGTCAGGTGGGCAGAAGTTGGCAACAACTGGGCGGTATAGGTACAGAACCATAAACCAGGAGTGGAGTCAGAGCCAGGCCAAGCCAGGTCAGTATCAGACGAGCAGAGAAGGCATCGGAACAGCAGACAGGAGGCAAAGTCAGGTCACAAACCAGAGTCAGCAACAGAGTTTCAGGAACAGAGTCAGACAGGCCGGGTCAGAACACAGATATAAACATAGGATCAGGTCACAGGCAGAAGGTGCTAACGACCACTCGGCAATAATCCTTGCTGTGCGGTGCTATAACCACTTCAATACTTTGGGCACTTTCACCCCCTTCCTGCCCAGGCCAATTGTCAGCCCATTTGACGTTTTTATCATTTTTTGGAGACGGATAGAGCTTTCTTTTGGTGGTATTTAATCACCACTGGGTTTTTTATTTTTTGCTAAACAAACAAAAAAATTACCAGAAATGTGAAGAAAAAAAAACCTTTTCTTAGTTCCTGTTATACAATTTTGCAAATAAGACATTTTTCACTTCACTGAGGCTGCACTGATGGGCACTGTTGAGGCTGCACACTGCACTGATGAGGCTGCACTGATGGGCAGCCTGCACTGATAAGGCTGCACTGATAAGGCGGCACTGAAGAGCACTGATATGCGACACTGACAGGCACTGATAGACGGCACTGATATGCTGCACTGATTGACACTAATACATACCTCCCAACCGTCTATGTGGTAAAGACATGACACTGGAGCATAGAACAGGTGAATGTGACAACTATTCTCTAATGAGTACTAGATGTTTCTTAACACATGGTCAGTTTTATTTCATCATATATTTTTATAACTTTGCTAAAAATAATTTTCTTTGTAATGGATTTTGAATTGTTATTGTGGTTTTTTTTTTTTCATCAGGTGCAGCGACAATGTATGTACGATATAAGATAGTCCTGGTACAAAATAATAGATCTGCATTTATGTGTAGATATTTCAACTTTGTGTCTTTCCTAATTGGAATAATTGGCTGCATTGGAATGGGCATTGTGGCTTCTTTTCAGGTAAATTTCATAGAAACTCAGTACAGAAACACAAGTTTTGACTACTTTAGGAATATTTAACAGGATACTTGTGTAATATATTTCTCTTACATAGTTTAGGTCATCTATACTAACTAAAACTTTGGGGAAAAGACATTTGAAGACTTATTTGTTATCAATCAGTAAAACAACGAGGGCTAGATTCAGGTACGAGATACGACGGCGTATCTCCAGATACGCCGTCGTATTTCTGAGTTGCGACGTCGTATCTATGCGCCTAAGAATCAGTTATGCATAGATTTGACTAAGATCCGACCGGCGTAAGTATCTTACGCCGTCGTATCTTAGTTGCAATTTTACGCTGGGCGCTAGGTGGCGCTTCCGTCGATTTACACAATGAATATGCTAATTAGGTAGATACGCCGATTCACAAACGTACGTACGCCCGGCGCATTCTTTTACGTCGTTTACGTTAGGCTTTTTCCGGTGTTTAGGTTGCTCCTGCTATATGAGGCGTACGCAATGTTAAGTATGGACGTCGTTCCCGCGTCAAATGTAGAAATTTTTACGTCGTTTGCGTAAGTCGTTCGCGAATAGGGCTGTACGTAAGTTACGTTCACGTCTAAAGCATTGACGATTTGCGGCGGAATTTCGAGCATGCGCACTGGGATTCTTTTACGAACGGCGCATGCGCCGTTCGTAAAAAAACGTCAAATACGTGGGGTCACACTAAATTTGAATAAAACACACCCACATCATCCAAATTTGAATTAGGTGGGCTTACGCCGGAGCACATACGTTACGGCGCCGTAACTTAGGGCGCAAGTTCTTTCTGAATACGGAACTTGCGCCCTAATTTACGGCGGCGTAACGTATCAGAGATACATTACGCCCGCACAACATTACGCAGGGCTATCTGAATCTAGCCCCTAATATACAGCATGGTTATTATTTGTAATTAAGGTTTGTAGAATGATGACCCTAAGCATCAAAGTAAATCCACCACAGACTGTCTTCAGAAAAGAAAAATGTGCCTTTTGTCCCAGTCACAGCCCCGATCTTAACCCCAAAGAGATGCTGTGGAATGACTTCAAGAGAGCAGATCACACCAGACTTCCTACAAATGTGTCTGGACTGAAGCAATTGTTTAAAGTGTGGGTGTATTTTATAAAAGGCACGAGATGTTTCAACTGTTTGTGTCTTATCAGCTTCATTAAAGTTCCAGAGTTCCGGCTTTATTAAAAAGTCAGCAGCTATGAAAAGTATAGCTGCTGACTTTTAACAACCACACACTCACCTGTCACATGGTCCAGCTATGTAACATGTCAGGGGGTCAGGATACCTTAAAGAAAAAGTTTTACTTTTAGGTGGAACTCCGCTTTAAGCACATGTTTGCCCACTGTTGTGACAAAGATCAGATCACCTTTTATGGCAGAGAACCAGTTCATTTCAAGGGTTTCATATATTTTTTCTTACCAATTTATTTGTTCCAGGGCAAGGATACACTGTGTAGTCAATGGAGGATCAGTATGACTGAATTCTGAAAACTAATCTGGCTATGGCAGCTTCCATAAGTCTCTCTTGACATATCCCATATAATCTTGCTCAATAGGTTGATGTTACAGTTATTCCCACTTAAAGCGGAGGTTCACCCGAAATTTTGACTTTTGCTCAAGTAAACTAGCAGGCGGAGACAATAACGAATCCATTGTTGTTTTTTTTTAATGGCGATCCTTACCTTAGTACTGCAGCAGTTTCTCCCCTGTCCATCACTATTCCCCGCAGGAGTGGGGGTTCCTAATCACAGGCTGTGATTGACGTGCTTCCGACCGGCGCATACTGCGCGTCACGAGTTGCCGAAAGAAGCCGAACGTCGGTGCGGCTCTATACGACGCATGCGCACCGACGTTCGGATTCTTTCGGCAACTTGTGACGTGCAGTATGCGCGGGTCAGAAGCACGTCAATCACAGCCTGTGATTAGGAATGCCCACTCCCGAGGGAAAGCCGGGGGCCGAAAATAGCCCTATAATGGTATGTACGGAAAAAAATAAAAAACACAAACAACAGCATACTGTCAGTCTCCTAGGTCGGTCCATGTATTATTAGAATTTTTTTTAGGGTGAACCCCCGCTTTAATACTTAACATTCCTAAGATTTGTTCCTTTTCTACAATTTAGAATCAGCACACTCTACCAGCCCTAAATGAGGATTGCACAGTATTTCTTTTCCTAAATATTTCTACTATATTAATCACATTAGGTATTATTTTACTATACATTTAGATGACTATACTGTAATATATCAGCACGCTACAAACACCATATAACTATGTACATTTCAATCTCTTTCAGGAGACTTCTGTTACAAAAGTTCATGATGCAGGAGCCCTTGCAACATTTGTCTGTGGTGTCATCTACATTTTGCTTCAGTCCATTATCTCCTACAAGTCATGTCCAGAATGGAACAGAAGAGGGACATGCCACATACGAATGTCTATTTCTGTACTATCATGCCTTGCCGTATTTCCCAGTATCCTTTCTATTATATTCTAATATCAATTATATCATATTATACACAATATAAAAATGACTTGAAGATGACATGTTTTCTATAAACCAGATTTGTTCTATAGCAATGTACTTGGTTGGATAGATACTAAAATAACTCTAGAGCCCATTCACACAGGGACAACTTTGGATCCGACTTCAAGTCGCCCCTAGTCGCCTCAAGTCGCACTGCATGAGAAAATCAATGTAAGTGAATGGAGCCGTCTTAATGCACACTACTGCAGTCGCTCTGACTTCAGAAAAGGTTCCTGTACTACTTCAATCCAACTTCTAGGTGACTTGTAGGCAACTTGTACCCATTGATTTCAATGGAAGTCGCCTCAGAAGTCGGATCACTGTCTTAACAGAAGCAACAATACAGGAAGAGAACATACATTTCTCAGGCAAACCCTTCCCTCCCCCTCCCTCCCACAAAGCTGATTGTTGTTTGATTGGCCACTGGAAAGCCTCCTGTCCTGGAGGCAACTTGAAGTTGCCTTGTAAGTTGCCTCAGGTCATGCTGTGATTCATACTCAAGCCGTGTCGAAGTTGCCTCCCAAAGTCGTGCTGGAAGTCGTGTTGCCCTTGTGTGAATGGAGTCTTACTCTCTCAATCAACATTAACTATTTTTAATCCTTAACCATTTAAGGACCAAGCCTATTTTTCAAACTTGGTGTTTACAAGTAAAAAATCATTTTTTTTGCTAGAAAATTACTTAGAACCCTCAAACATTATTTTTTTTCAGACACCCTTGACCAGGGGTGTCCAAACTTTTTTCAAAGAGGGCCAGATTTGATGAAGTGAACATGCTTGAGGGCCGACCATTTTGCCTGACATTCTTTAAACCGTTAAAATTCTGTCTAAGTGTGTTCGTCTGAGCACTAATACACTGCCCAACAAGAATTCTCTTGCCTTTGTGACTGTGTGTGGTGGAGAGATGAGCTTGGGCGTGTTATATGGATATGCCGTATTTATCGGCGTATAACACGCACCTTCACTTTAAAAAGGAAGTTTCAGGAAAAAAATCTTAATTTTTAAATAAAGAACTGTGAAGCAAAATAAGGGTCAGTGCCCATCAATGCAGCCTAATCAGTGTCCATCTGCAGCTTCACCATTGCCATGAATGCAGCACCCACCATCTTGCCATGAATGCAGCACCCACTCCATTGCCATGAATGCAGAACCCTCCGTATTGCCATGAATGCAGCACCCTCCATATTGCCATGAATGCAGCACCCTCTGTATCGCCATGAATGCAGTACCCACTTCATTGCCATGAATGCAGCACCCACTCCATTGCCATGAATGCAGCACCCACTCCATTGCCATGAATTCAGCACCCACTCCATTGCCATGAATTCAACACCCACTCCATTGCTATGAATGCAGTACCCACCGTATTGCCATGAATGCAGCACCCTCCATATTGCCATGAATACAGCACCCACCGTATTCTCATGAATGCAGCACCCTCTGTATTGCCACAAATGCAGCACCCTCAGTATTGCCATGAATGCAGCACCCACTCCATTGCCAAGAATACACCCCCCTCTGTATTGCCATGAATGCAGCACCCACTCCATTGCCATGAATGCAGGACCCACCACATTGTCATGAATGCAGCACCCACTCCATTGCCGTGAATGGAGCACCCACCGTATTGCCATGAATGCAGCACCCACCATATTGCCATGAATGCAGCACCCACCAAATTGCCATGAATGCAGACTCATCATTGCCATCTTTAAATGAAAGTCCTGCCTCCTGTGATGGACAGAACAGTTGTCCAATGGCAGCGCAGGACAGGACTTCCTTTTACACAGGACGCCGTGTAAACAGGAAATACTCTCCTGTCTGCACGGCACTCGTCCCGTTCCCTCCAAGGCAGCCATTATACTATCTATTGTGGCCCCCGGCGCTCGGGGATTCGTTGGGGGCCACAAAATATATTTATGTCAAGATCACCAGGCGGGCCGTCCGAAACTGGCCCGCGGGCCGGACTTTGGACATGCCTGCCTCAAAGAATAAAATGGGGGTCGTTGCAATACTTTATGTCACACCGTATTTGCGCAGCAGTCTTACAAGCGCAATTGTTTTGGAAACAATACACTTTTTTTAACCACTTGCCGACCGGCCACCGCCGTTATACGTCGACAAGTTGGCTCGGCTGGGCGAGAGCACGTAATATGACGTCCTCTCAACCAGCCGCCACTAGGGGGCGCGCGCGCGCCGCCAGAGGCGCACTCGCGCGCCCCCCGCTCGCTCCCCCGACTCCCGTGCGTGTGCCCGGCAGGCGCGATCGCCGCCGGGCACACGCGATCGCTCGGTACAGAGCGGGGACCGGGAGCTGTGTGTGTAAACACACAGCTCCCGGTCCTGTCAGCAGGGGAAATGCTGATCTTCGGTTCATACAATGTATGAACCGAGGATCAGTGTTTCCCCTAGTGAGGCCACCCCCCCCCCACAGTAAGAACACACCCAGGCATACTTAACCCCTTCCCCGCCCCCTAGTGTTAACCCCTTCACTGCCAGTGGCATTTTTATAGTAATCCAATGCATTTTTATAGCACTGATCGCTATAAAAATGCCAATGGTCCCAAAAATGTGTCAAAAGTGTCCGCCATAATGTCGCAGTACCGAAAAAAAAATCGCTGATCGCCGCCATTACTAGTAAAAAAAATATAATAAAAATGACATAAAAATACCCCCTATTTTGTAAACGCTATAACTTTTGCGCAAACCAATCAATAAACGCTTATTGCGATTTTTTTTTTCGAAAAATATGTAGAAGAAAACATATCGGCCTAAACTGAGGAAAAAAAATGTTTTTTTATATATTTTTGGGGGATATTTATTATAGCAAAATGTAAAAAATATTCATTTTTTTCAAAATTGTCGCTCTATTTTTGTTTATAGCGCAAAAACTAAAAACCGCAGAGGTGATCAAATACCACCAAAATAAAGCTCTATTTGTGGGGAAAAAAAGGACGCCAATTTTGTTTGGGAGCTACGTCGCACGACCGCGCAATTGTCTGTTAAAGCGACGCAGTCCCGAATCGCAAAAAGTACTCTTTGGGCAGCAATATGGTCCGGGGGGTAAGTGGTTAATAAAAAAATAAGACAACAGTAAAGTTAACCCAATTTGTTATATTATGAAAGATAATGTTAAGCTTGATACCCAACATGTCATGCTTCAAAATTGCGCCCGCTCGTGGAATATAATATAATATAAAAATATAAAATATAAATATAAAATATATAATATAAAAATCTCCATAGGCGACGTTTAAAAACTTCTACAGGTTACGAATTTTGAGTTACAGAGTACATATTTTGCTAGAAGTATGGCTCTCGCTCCAACGATCGCAGGGATACCTCACATGTGTGGTTTGAACACTGTTTTCATATGCAGGCTTGACTTACGTATGCGTTTGCTTCTGTGCGTGAGCTCGGCGGAACGGATTGCTTTAAAAAAATAAATCGTATTTATTTACTTTAAAAACATTTACACTGTTCTTTTAAAAAAATGTGGGTCACTTTTAATCACTTCAGCACCGGAAGATTTGGCTGCTCAATGACCGTGATTTTTTTTGCGATACAGCACTGCGTCACTTTAACTGACAATTGCGTGGTCGTGCGACGTTGTACCCAAACAAAATTGATGTCCTTTTTTTCCCACAAAGATTTCTTTTGGTGGTATTTGATTATCTCTGTGGTTTAATTTTTTTGCGCTATAAACAAAACAAGAGCATAAATTTGGAAAAAAATAAAATGTTTACTTTCTACAAAATAGAGGATATATATATGTTTATTATAATTTTGTTTTATTAGTAATGGCGGCAATCTGCGATTTTTATCGTGACTGCGACATTATGGCGGACACTTTTGACACTATTTTGGGACCATTGTCATTTATACAGCGATCAGTGCTATAAAAATGCACTGATTACTGTGTAAATGACACTGGCAGGGAAGGGGTTAAACACTAGGGGGCAATCAAGGGGTTAAGTGTGTCCTAGGGAGTGATTCTAACTGTAAGGGGGATTGTCTCACTAGAACATAACAGATATCACTGCTCCCGATGACAGGGAGCAGTAGATCCCTGTCATGTTACTAGGCAGAACATCTCCCCGTTCTGATGCTCCGTGTCTCGATCGTGAGCTCCCGGGAGACATTGAGTCTGCGTGCACGCTCACGCAGTACGATGTGGGCGGCGCGCGGGTGCCCACTATGCCGCCATTTAAAGGGAACTTACAGGTACGCCCATTTGCTCAGCCGTGCCATTGTGCCGACGTACATCGTCGTGCACTGGTCGGCAAGGGCTTAAGATACATCTATGTAGGGCCGGCCTTTGGGGTGTGCGAACTGTGCGGCCGCACAGGGTGCCATAGCAACAGGGGCGCCGTGTGACCATCACAGCTCGCAGAATGTGAGTGGTAGCAGGGTCGGGCCGGCGCTACCACTAGGCGGATTAGGAAGGCAGCCGCCTAGGACGCACTGCCACCTAGGGGCGCCGCTGACTCTTGCCTCACCTCTTCCTCCTCATTGTCGCTCCCCAGGCTCCAGAGAATAGAGCCTCATTGTGTATGTTTAGGTGACCAGGGGGTGAGGGGTGAAGATGGGGGGGTGCCACAAGATTAGCTCGCACAGGGCGCCTGAACACCTATGGCCGGCCCTGCATCTACTGTATAAAGTACATAAAAGTGCCATAAAAGTGCCATTCCACCTTTAAAGCAATATGGTTTTGACTTTTGAACAAGGACATGCTATAATAGATAACACCTATGCACATTGGGGGTATATCTATGAATAGGGTATAAAGTTAGCATAATTATAGTCCTAGCCAACCATTTAGCTGCTATGCAGCTTACATAAGACCTCTGAAAGCAATATACCACATTTGTCAGAGTTTTTATAATAACTTAAAGCTTCATTGGTGAGATTGACATTATGATAGAGCAGACCAAGTGGCTACATAATAAGGTATTGGTCTCAGCAGGTGTAGTTGTACCTAGTGGCACAGTTTGATGGCTCTAGTCCCCAGTGCAAGAAGGGAGCCAAAACCCCATACACAGTGCTTTACATTTAATATTCCTATCCCCCGTAAATCCCCATGAAATTAATACAACCACTTATTACTCCTTTTACATAAAATACAGATCCTCATAACAACCAAAAGCTTCTTTATATTGCACAGTATACTGTAATCCCTCTTCTCTAGGAAAGGTGATTTAGCTGCATACTTGCTTAAAGCGGTGGTTCACCCTTATTAACATGTTTTTAGCATAAAATTCGGCATAGTAGCGCGAGCTACAGTATGCCTGTCTTTATTTTTTTAGTCCCGTACTCACAGTGTAATCGTAGACACAAGATTTTGACTCCCCGCGGGGAATGGGCGTTCCTATGGAGAGGGAAGGTGATTGACGGCCGGCTCTGGCACGTCACGCTCCCCGCAGACAGCCGCTACAGGTCTCGGCTCTTCACGGCGCTATACGGCGCCTGCGCACAGACTATGCGCAGGCGCCGTGAAGCGCCAAGTCCTATTTTGGGTATTTCCGGAGAAGCGTGACGTGCCAGAGCCGGCCGTCAATCATGCTGCCTCTCTATAGAAACGCCCATTCCCCGAGGGGGGTCGGAATCTTGTCGTTACGATTACACAGTGAGTACCGGACTAAAAAAATAAAGACAGGCATACTGTAGCTCGCGCTACTATGCCTCATGTTATGCTAGAAGAAAAAAAAACATTTTTTTTTTTTTTAATAGGGTGAACCCCTGCTTTAAGATAGATATGGCTAGATAGGCCCCACGATTCCAAGGTAATAGGGGCCCAATTACAATTACAACATCTGCTACCCCTGTTACTATGCCACTGGGTATACCCTTAACATTTGTATGGCATTTTCAGATAATTAAAAAAAATGAATAGCTATGGGAAACATCATATAACTATTTGTGAGAATCCAAATTTTGCCTGAGCGTCTTCACAGTTTAAAGTGAACCTATGATGATAGAAATATGGGGATGCTATCACTTATGCCTTGTACACACCATCGTTTTTCCTAATGTGCAAAAAGCTATCGTTTTTCCCGATGTTATTCCTCTCCAGCCTGACTTGCATACACACGTTAATGCAAAAAAAGTCCGACCAAAGCGCGGTGACGTACAACGCGTACGACGGGACTATAAAGAGGACGTTCCTTTCAAATGGCGCCACCCTTTGGGCTGCTTTTGCTGATTCTTGTGTTAGTAAAAGTTTGGTGAGAGACAATTTGCGCTTTTCAGTCCGTTACAGCGTGACGAATGTGATATCTCCATTCCGAACGCTAGTTTTACCAGAATGAGTGCTCCCGTCTCATACTTGATTCTGAGCTTGTGCGTTTTTTTTCCCCCTCGGAAAAGCATACACACGACCGTTTTTCACGACGAGAAAAAGACTGACGGTAAACACAACGAGAAAAAAGAGAGCTGGTTTCAATTTTTTTACGGGCAGTTTTTTCGGCGAGAAAACTGCTAGGGAGCATACACACGACCGTTTTTCACGACCAATATAAAAAATGGCAGTTTTCTCGTCGTGAAAAACGGTCGTGTGTAGGAGGCATAACTTGTTTTTAAAGTGGTTGTAAATCCTTTACAACCACTTTATGCTACAGGTAAGCCTATAATATTCCCTGTGTCCTGCATGTGCCAATGTCATCGGCACATGCACACAAGAGCAAACTGAAGCAATGGCACGTATGTGTCGTTGCTTCAGTCAGTGTGCCATTACCGATGGCTCCCGCATGCATGCACGGGAGTGATGTCATCGCGGCTCCGGCCAATCACAGCACCGGAGCCGCGATACCCGGAAGTAACCCCTAGGAGAGATGTCGCCAGCCGGAGGGGGGTACGATGACCGTTGTGGGGGCTTTGATGTAAGGTAAGCATTTCATAATGAGCTAATATGCAATGCATACTACCTCATTATGCTTTTGTCTTACAGGTTTTTTTTATAGGGTTTACAACTACTTTAAGAATCAATTACCAGGGCTCCAATTGGAAACCTGGAAAATCACTGTCTAGTGAGTCATTGACCTAGAAAAGCATGCAGCAAAAGAAGTCTGAAAACTCTGGTCCTGCATGTTTGATCAGTGTTAGGGCTCTCTAGTAAACCCAGGATATACCCAGGATATAGATGGCAAGTAGATGGCAATAAGACAGGAATTGCATCATTAATATTTCTATCTTGACAGATTTCCTTTCATTTCTATGGGTAGAAATTTTTCTGTGTATCTATAAAAAAAACACTCATTCTCCTGTATTGTTCCTTAGTGGATCCATCTAACAGTGATTGCATGTGCATCATTTGTAGGCATTGGGACATTTAAATGTGAGCCTGGAGAAGAGGTGTGTATCTATATTTAGTGAGCATTAACACTGAAGCGTTTGTTACCTCAGCATTTCATATTCCTGATTTATGTCTGTTGTACCATGTACTTGTGTTAAAAAGTATCTGCTTCTTTTTGTATTTCTTCCTTTTCTATGAAATATCTGGTGATCCTGACAGTTCTCCTGCTTTCCTATTTTAAATATAGAAGCTCAACCATCCCAGCATGGTCCATTTTCTGGCTGTGCTGGGAGAACAGCCTGCCTATCCTCCAATGGCCAAGACCTCTGCTGACACACCCCCTTGCACAGCTCTTCACAGGGGAGATCAATGTATGGCTGTCTTTCTGCCTCCTGCTGACACCTCTTGCCACCTGCAATCTCTGCCCCCACTTCTCTAGGTACCTTATGCTTCTGAAAGCAGAGGTTATGTCATCACATATAACAAATAAAAAAAAAGTGTTTATAATTTTTTATATACTGTTTGTATGTATGTATATATATACACACACATACAAATGTTTTGCCTTCAATTTGCATTTTAAACTGAAAGGGTTATTTTACAAGATGAGAGTTTACATATACTTTAAGTATAACTAAAGGTAACATATTTTATATATTTGAATTGAGTGGGATTAGAACACTAGTCGGGTTGTTATTGCAGTCTGCACTCCTGTTGGGGAGGTTCACCCTCTCTGCTTACTGTTATCACAGTGTCATGGATATGCAGTAATGTCTGGCAGCTTACCTTGCTCTCCATGTGTTCATCTTAGAGGCCAGGCCCTCTCACCTGGCTGCCTTTATCATCTCTCCTTCCTGATGGCTCCACCCAAGGCCATTCCAGGAACTCTATATTAACCAGTGCACTGCAGGTCTGCATTGCTGATCAACGTTGTTTGTTAGCTTTGTGTTCCTGCTTGCCATGTGTTACGTTTGTCTCTGTGTACCAATTGTGTCTTGTCCCTGACTACACGTGTTTGCCTGTGACCCTGACCCTTGGCCTGTCCCTTGTTTATCCTTGCCTGCTTGTCGCCCCGACCTTGGCTTACCCTTCACTATCTCTTGTGTCCTGAGTGGCTGCTTCCCCTCTCTCCCTGCGGAGCGTGACCTGGGGGACTCCGGGGGCCACGACCTGGATTCAGTTGCAGCGAAGGTATCCTCACCACTAGAGCCTCTGGTGAACACCAACTGGATCTTAGACTCCACGCCCTGGGGAATCTTGGGCTCAAGCTTCCTGCAGGATCCCTGTTTGTGCCCCAGTGAACCTCTCCTCCATATCCACTCTGTGGTCCATCCACAGCAGTCTGCTATAGGGTTCACTACCTTGTGGTGCACCCCTGACTCCAACGGGGTGCATTTGTCATCTGGCCACAGGTGACCTGACACACAGATTATGGGGTTGTTAAGGTAATTTATTTATTTTTTCTAAATAGCTTCCCCTTACGTTAGTGCAGTCCTCTTTCATTAACCTCATCCTTCGATTTTGCTTTTAAATGTCCTTATTTCTTCTGAGAAATTCTCACTTCCTGTTCTTCTGTCTCTAACTCCACACAGTAATGCAAGGCTTTCTCCCTGGTGTGGAGAACGCCTCTTGAGGGGGGAGGGGGTGAGCAGGCAAGTCAGGACACTCTCTACTTTGCAGATAGAGGAAAGGGCTGTGTGTTAGTGGGTGTCCTGACACTCCTGCTCCCCCCTCAAGAGGCTTTCTCCACACCAGGGAAAAAACCTTGCATTACTGCAGACAGACAGAAAAACAGGAAGTGAGGATTTCTCAGAAGAAATAAGGACATTTAAAAGCAAAATCGAAGGATGAGGTAAGTGAAGGAGGACTGCACTAAGGTAAAGGAAGCTATTTAGGGAAAAAAATTACCTTTGCAACCCCTTTAAGTGACCATACTGACAACCAGGGATTTCCTCACTTTGGGGGGATTTCCCATCACTTCCCGTTTGTATGTGACAGGCAGTAAAGTAAAATCTCCCCAATGGGACACAGATTGCAAAAAAGGACAGGGGTTAAACCCTCCCTTGCCTTTAGTTATACTTTAAAGGGGTTGTAAAGGTACAATTTTTTTTCCCTAAATAGCTTCCTTTACCTTAGTGCAGTCCTCCTTCACTTACCTCATCCTTCGATTTTGCTTTTAAATGTCCTTATTTCTTCTGAGAAATCCTCACTTCCGGTTCTTCTGTCTGTAACTACACACAGTAATGGAAGGATTTCTCCCTGGTGTGGAGTGTTGTGCTCGCCCCCCTCTCTTGGACTACAAAAGAGCCAGGACGCCCACTAACACACAGCTCCTTTCTCTATCTGCAATGTAGAGAGCGTCTTGACTCTCCTGTAGTCCAAGGGAAGGGGTGAGAAGGACACTTTACACCAGGGAGAAAGCCTTGCATTACTGTGTGGAGTTACAGACAGAAGAACAGGAAGTGAGGATTTCTTGGAAGAAATATGAACATTTAAAAGCAAAATCGAAGGATGAGGTAAGTGAAGGAGGACTGCACTAAGGTAAAGGATGATACTTAGGAAAAAAATTGTACCTTTACAACCCCTTTAAGGCTTTTTCATTAAAGTGGTTGTAAACCCAACCACACATCTTGCACCTACAGGTAAGCCTAGATTAAGGCTTACCTGTAGGTGCAAGAAATATCTCCTAAATATCTAAATATCTCCTAAACCTGCATGGTTTAGGAGATATTTACAGTAATTACAGATGCCGATGACAACGGCGCAGACACACTGAAAGTGCAGTTTTTCTTAATGGCATAACCAGGGTTAATGCCGTATTCCCGTGCATGCGCGGGGACCTGCCGGTCCTGCAGGCATGTGCGGGAGTGACGTCATCGCCACTCTGGCCAATCACAGAGCCGGAGCGGCGATAACAGGAAGAGGATGCGAGAGTACATGGCGGCGGAGGGGGACGAGGAGGACTTTGGGGGCTGCGATCTCAGGTAAGTGCAACATATTGAGCTAGTATGCGATGCATACTAGCTCATTATGCCTTTCTCTTGCAGGTAAAAAAAAAATCCCCATTTATCGGGGCCGGTTTACTTCCTCTTTAAGAAGGATTTAAAGTGGATATAGTTATGTTGCCTCTGTTGTCCTAAACTAGCAATTCAGCATTCCAATTCCTCAGACATGTACACCTGATACATAACAAAACCAAAGAATATTCCCAGCTCAGCTCGCCATAAAATCTGCTACTAACCAAATTATTCTGTCTAACAGTTTGCGTTCAAAACAGGGGTTTAGTTTGCACACATTTGCAAATACATGCGTAAGCTGCAGAGCTGCTCCAAGGCACCCCAATATTTTTGCAGTCCTAACTCTAAAGACAACCCTTAAAGAAACCATTTCACCAGATAAATGTATTCAAATGAAAGCCTAGACCAAGTTGAATAGTATTGTCTTCTTGCAGTTTAATAATTTTTTATGAAGTTTTCACAAATCATGTTTTTCATGTTTTACAAGAATCCAACACTTCTAGGAAATGTTAGATATCTGTATGCGCCACCCACGCAGCTGCTTTTCCCCTGTTCTGTGCACTGTTCCCTGTTAGGTGGAATACGGGAATGTGCCTACAGACCAGTCAGCAGCAGCAACTGCTATTTCTACAGTGGTACTGACAGTATGTGATGTAACTGCACAGGACAGGGTAAGAACAGCTATAGAAAACAGCATGAAGGCAATACTGTTAATATTTATCTTGTTCTACAGCTACAAGACTTTGAATAATAATTTATACACTATATTGCCAAAAGTATTTGGACATCTGCCTTTACACTCACATGAACTTTAAGGGCCAGATTCTCGTACAGCGGCGTATCTTTACGGCGGCGTAACGTTCCGATTTATGTTACGCCTCCGCAACTTAGACGGGCAAGTGCTGTATTCTCAAAGCACTTGCTCCGTAAGTTGCGGCGGCGTAGCGTAAATCGGCTGGCGTAATCCCGCCTAATTCAAATTTGGAACAGGGGGGGCGTGTGTTATGTAAAATAGCCATGACCCGACATGATTGACGTTTTTCACGAACGGCGCATGCGCCGTCCGTGGACATATCCCAGTGTGCATTGCTCCAAATACGCCGCAAGGATGTATTGGTTTCGACGTGAACGTAAATTACGTCCAGCCCCATTCACGGACGACTTACGCAAACGACGTAAAATTTTCAAATTACGCCGCGAGAACAACGGCCATACTTAACATTGGTACGCCGCATATACTCCTCATATAGCATGGGTAACTTTACGCCGGGAAAAGCCTAACGTAAACAGCGTATCTGTACTGCGTCGGTCAGGCGTACGTTCGTGAATTCGCGTATCTAGCTGATTTACATATTTCTAAGCGTAAATCAGCGTACACGCCCCTAGCGGCCAGCGTAAATATGCAGTTACGATCCGACGGCGTAAGAGACTTACGCTGGTCGGATCTAATGGAAATCTATGCGTAACTGATTCTAAGAATCAGGCGCATAGATACGACGGCGCAACTCAGAGATACGACGGCGTATCTGGAGATACGCTGTCGTATCTCGTTTGTGAATCTGGGCCTTAGTCCGTAGGGTTCAATATTGAGTTGGCCCAGCCTTTGCAGCTATAACAGCTTCAACTCTTCTGGGAAGTAGTCCACAAGGTTTAGGAGTGTGTCTATGGGAATGTATGTCCATTCCTCCAGAAGCGCATTTGTGAGGTTAGGCATTGATATTGGACGAGAAGGCCTGGCTCATAGTCTCCACTCTAATTTATCCCAAAGGTGTTTTATTGAGTTGAGGTCAGTTCCTCCACTTCAAACTCACTCATCAGGACCTTGCTTTGTGCACTGGTCCAAATCATTTAGTGGAGGGGGGATTAGGGTTGTTTTTCAGGGGTTGGCCTTGGCCTCTTAGTTCCAGTGAAGGGAACTCTCATGCTGCGTACACATGATCGGAAAATCCGACAAGAAAACCGTGACGCGGTGACGTACAAAAACATACTTGGGGGGGGGGGGGGCACATTCTAAAAATGCTATACATCTAAGATGGTGCTGCTATAAGACCAAACACAGTACAAAACAGATTATAGCGCACACATGCAAAAATGACATTTATCCTGCAAGGCTAGTTAAAAACACCTGAACATATTCAAAAATACGGGGGATTGGTCATATTATATGGTCATATAGTGCTAAGCCCACTTACTGCGACAAAGTACCCTGAATTAGTGGGTAGATGTGTGCAACTAAGCCTCTGTTTTTAACGCACCAGTTAGACAGGGGAATTTGGTTGGTTGCTGATTGGTCGGTAAGTTTGAGCCTGGATATTCTATGTTTTTGTATGTTTATACGCCCATTCCAGCGCTCCTTATTATACCATTCATAGGTAGGGGCAGTGACTATTGTTTGTTGATACCCTGAATTAGTGGGTCCTACCCTAGTAATAGAATGAAAGAACCTGTGTCTCAACCATGGGACATAAACTCCTCTCTATGGGAGAACTGAAGGGATTCCTCCTATGCACTGGTGGCCACTAATGTGAGGTAATGAAGAGGGTGACGTACAACACTACAACGAGTCCAAAATGATTCCGAGCATGCGTCAAATTAATTCTGAGCATGCGTGTTTTTTTGGAGAGTCGGAATTGCATACAGACGATCGGAATTTCCGACAAGAACTTTTCCCATTGGAAAAATTTAAGAACCAGCTCTGAAAATTTGTGCTGTTGGAAATTCCGACAGAAAAAGTCAGATGGGGCCTACACACGGTCGGAATTTTCGACCAAAAGCTCTCAAACTTTTTTGGTTCGGAAATTCCGACCATGTGTATGCGGCATTAAGGTGTCAGCATACCAAGACATTTTGGACAATTTCATGCTCCCAACTGTGGGAATAGTTTGGTGATCACCCCTTCCTGTTCCAACATGACTGTGCACAAAGCAAGGTGCATAAAGACATGGATGAGTGAGTTTGGGGTGGAGGAATTTGACCAATCCTGACCTCAACCTGATAGAACACCTTTGGGATGAATTAGATCAGAGACTGTGAGCCAGGACTTCTTGTCCACATCAGTGCCTGACCTCACAAATGCGTTTCTGGAAGAATGGTCAAACATTCCCATAAACACACTCCTAAACCTTGTGGACAGCCTTCCCAGAAGAGTTGAAGCTGTTATAGCTGCAAAGGGTGGGCCAACTCAATATTGAACCCTACAGACATGCCATTAAAGTTCATGTTAGTGTAAAGGCAGGTGTCCCAATACTTTTGGCAATATAGTGTGTGTGTGTATATATATATATATATATATATATATATATATATATTTTACTCTCCTACGGTGCCCTGAAAGGGCAGACATGTTTTACCATGGTTGTTATCAAAGACAATAATTTTAATCTGTTTAAAGTAGGGGAAAAGCTGCAAGCTTTATCTTCAGAATTAAATTGTTGATTTATAAATATGAGAAAATTGTAAAATTTCATGAAACAAAAAAAAAGACAGAACAAAGTGGAGTGGAGTGCAAAATAATGCTGTAAAAAAAGGTTTTCTAAATGGCTCAAAAATCAAAAGTGCTGAATCCAGAGAAAAAGCAAAACATATTTTTAGATAGGCCACCTGGTGTTATGAACCAAGGCTGCACTGGAAATGCAAATAACTGTTCAGTTAGACAAAAACTAGAATAGCTTTTCATTTTCATAAACATTATGGACATACTGTATATTCCTTGATGCAAGTTCCCCCCCCCCCCCCCCCCCCCCAATAATCATCTCACTCTCCTTTCCCTCTCTAGCCATCCCCGTATCACCAAGCAAGTGCTGTTTGTGAATGGATTGTAGCTTTTGGCTTTGTTACATTTTTCCTAACATTCATCAGAGATTTTCAGGTTGGTATAACTAAACACTGTCCATGCAATGATGTTTGAAGTGTGGAACAAACTTTTTATAAAGAAAATGTTAAAGTATACTTATAGCCAAAAAGTTTTTTTTTGTTGGGTAGTAGAGAAAATTTTAAACCTTAGTGAGTTTTTGTTTTGTGTCTGATTAGGAAGAGTTACCTATTTATTTGTCCATGTGACCAATGTCACCCAGGCAGAAAGGGATATGAAATCCAAAATGTTATAGCTGTCATAGAAAGTGGCACCTGTTTTGGTAACAGCTTTCCAAGAGAGGAATTCCTCTCGTCTTAAAGAAATTTCCTCTCGCTTCTTTTTGTGCCTCAAAAAAAAAAACAACCTAAGAAACACTAATGCCTCGTACACACAGCAGGACTTTCCGAGAAAAAAAGTCAGACGGGCTTTTTTTCTCTGAAAGTCCGGCCGTCTGTAGCCTCCATCTGACTTTTTTTGTCGGAAGTCTGACGAACCTTAGATAAAGAACCTGTTCTCTATCTTTCCGTCTGACTCACGGCGGACTCACGGGCAAAAGTCCGGTCGTGTTTACGAGGCATTTCAGAACTTTATCGTTGCCACAAAAAAAGTTTAAATAAAAAGTAACATTTTATTTATACAAATTATAAAAAAAATCCAAATCGATTTTTTTATTGTAAACAAGAGATGGGGTACATAAAGAGAAATGGTTGTGGGACGAGGCAGGGTTGCCCACTATCTCCGGGGCTTTTTACCCTGGCCATTGAGCCCATGGATATATTGCTCTGCTCAGAGCATGAGGTGAGGGGACTGGAGGTAGGACCGTTGATTGAATGGGTATCGCTAAACGCTCATGACACCCTTTTATATCTCAGTGATGACTCTCAATCCCTGGTGCCAAACCTCGGGATTATAAACAGATTCGGTGGATTTTCTGGGGTTCTAATCAACTGGGGTAAATCCAGCCTATTCCGCCTATATGACCTTGCCCCCCCCTACGGCGGACTTAACACCACTGCGCAGAGTCTCTAAATTTCGATACCTTGGGATTGGTATCAGTAATGATCTGACGCACTACCTAACTGATAAACTCTACCCGGTGCTGCAAAACCTGATTGTGAAATGACAGGCCTGGAAAACACTCCCCTTGACACCGGTGGGGAGGGTAAACCTGTTAAAAATGGTGTTCCTTCCTAAATTCTTGTATATATTTTGGAGTACCCCAGTCCCCATCCCTGCCTCCTTCTTTCAAAGACTGGATGACATAGTCTCCACATTTATTTGGGGTGGAGGGGCTCCCAGGATAGCTCAGCGCAAACTTCAGCTCCCTTTGTCCTCGGGTGGGCTGGCTTTACCTTGCTTCAGGAAGTATTACTGGGCGGCAGTGCTGGTCACTGTTCGCTGGTGGTTTCAGCAAACCAGATCTAATCCCGCAGTAAACCTTGAGGCTGCTGTTATGGGCTCCTACTCAGCTCTTACTAATTTGGTTTATAGGGGACCTAAAGCTACCCCACATGTAACTCTCCCAATGCGTACTACGATTCAGGTTTGGGAGAGGGTCACTGCAGTTGTTGCAGCGCCTGACTCCATCTCCCCTCATGCCCCGCTGTGGGGTAATCACAAACTCTCGCATTTCAGATCTATCCCGGACCCCAGTGTCTGGGCCAGGTTTGGGATAGTGAAGGTACAACAAATTATGCCTGCTGGGACGCTGCTCCCTTTCCTGGAATTCCAGCAGACGGTAGGAACATTCTATCATGTCATTTGGGCCTGCCCTGTCATCCAGAACTACTGGGGTGAGGTGGTGGCAGAAATCAACGCTGCTACTAAACTCCAGATATCACTGGACCCTAAGGTTCTCCTCTTGGGTATCATGGAATTGGTGACTCATTCTACAGATGCCAGGCTGCAATTGTTTTATCTCTGTTTTTATGCCAGAAAGGCGTTGCTGCGACAGTGGAAATTGGTGACTCCCCCCACGGTGACTCAATGGCTTGCACTGGTTGACTCAGTACTGCCTCTTTACAAACTGACGTATATGGGCCACAAATGCCCTAAAAAATTTGACAAAGTCTGGAAATAATGGGAGACGGCTAGATTGATCACTGTATAATGACATGACTGACCATAGCCTTGGACTCTAGGACTTTCTCCACAAAGGGGTGATAGCACTCTGATGCTCTGTAGTGCACTCTGTTCGCCCCACCACCTCCCACATGCGAGTGGTGATGCCTCCCCCAGTCGGTGTCCGCTAGTCCAATAATGTTCAGGGCCGACTGCCAATGAGACAGGATAGACTGATGGTGCTCCAGGAACCTCGTGGGCCTACATGGACCCCCACATCTCCCCCCCCCATCATGGTTGGTGCCTGTTGCCTTGAACTGTAAGTGGGTTGTGATCGCCTCATCCAGCTGCCCATTCTAGACCCAACAGGGTCTAACCTCATATACTGTCCTGTGATTATCCTGGTAATCTTATTGTCTTGAGTTCCTTACTGTACTGAACCTCTGCTGTACCGTAGTTTTGTTTTAATTTCTGTACCATTTTCCTTTTTTGTTTTAATAAAAACGTCTCCGTAAAAAAAAGAGAAATGGTTGTATGGTAGATAAAGTCTAGTACAATGTATTAATACCAGATATCAGGATTAACATTAGTAAGTATACAATAAACAGGGTACAGCAAAAACAGTTGACAATATGGATGACTGTGCCCAAAATAAATAGAGTAGTTACATGGGGGTCTTGGATACTGTGTTTAAACAGTGTGTTGACGTTTCTCTATGGTTGTGCCTCAGGGAGCCTACTAGTTAGAGTAACTTTTAACGTCTATGTCTTGTGCAAAACATTGGTGTTAGTTGTGTAGGTGGGGGATATAAATCATGTAGGATGTTGGGGTAAGGAACAATTGCGTGTGGTCTCATTGTGTGGGGGGATGTCCTGGGCTGATTGTCTAATGTCAAATATTGGTTACACTGTGTTTTCAGTGGTTAGCAGCCTATTGTCTCCATATCTGTTATTTCCTTGTAGGGTTGCGGTCACTGGACCACTAGCAACCCACGCGGAGAAAGGCGGTTCTAGCAGGCTTAATCAGTGGTCAAAATGCTCAAGTAAGGTGGTGGGGGGATTCTGTTATGTGAATGGGGAGGTAGGTGGGTTAGCAGAAGAAAAGACTCCTTGTGGGAGAGAGGTAAGATATTGGGAATAATTAGCGGGGGGAGGTAGTAAGTGTGGAGAGGGGGATGAAAAATCTGTCTCTATAGAGGGAAAAGGTTAGGATGGTAAAATAGTAAATAGATAATGGGGGGGGGGGGGATGAAAAGGTAAAGATGAGAGGGGAAAAGGGTGGGTCTTTCCTTTCCTCCTCCGATGACCTGACAGGGTATATCATCAGATATCACTGAGAAAGTAAGCGGGAGTATTCATCAGTCGTTTGGAAGTGCTGCCAGCAAGACCAAGTTTTCCGGAATTTGGAGGGCGTGTTTTTAGCTTGATGCACCAGGTTTTACAATTCTGAAATTTTATTTATGCGTCTGATCCAATTGGCATTGGTTGGGGGATTGGTCGATTTCCATTGGACTGGAATACACATTTTCGCAGCGTTCAAGAGGCGCAGGGCTAGGGAGCGATGATGCCGGGGTAAAGTCTATCGGATAGGTGGTAATTTGAGTCGTGAGGCGATGGACATCATACAAAAGTTTTGGAGTAAGGGACACGACCAGTATAAATGAAGGAGTGATTCTTCTTTATCTGAGCATCTCCAACAGTTGGGGGGTATGATGGGAGAAATTTTGTGTAATCGAAGGGATGTCTTGTACCATCTAGAAAATACTTTAAAGCCATTTTCCTGTGCAGAGACGTTGATTGAGCCTTTATGGATATAAGAGTATATATTTTCCCATTCCTCATCTGAGAGGTTGAGGGAGAGTTTCCTTTCCCATCTAATGCTTGCTATGTTGTTTTGGGCTGTGGTCAGAGAACAGTATGGAATACATGTCCGAGATCAGGTGTCACTGCGATTTCTTTTCTGGTACAAAGAACTTTGAAAGGTGTGTGTTGTCTACAATATTCAGAGCGTGTTTGGGGGTTATACATATTTCAAGAGTTCCTTGTAATAGGAATAAAAGTGACCCAAAACATTTTTTTTAAAAGGACAGTGTAAAAATAAAAAATAAAAAGTAAAATAAATTAGAATTAAAATGAAATAGATTTTTTTGAAGGGCCTTGTCCTACCGAGCTTGTGCGCAGAAGTGAACGCATATGCAAGTCACGCCCGCATATGAAAACTGTGTTCAAACCACACATGTCAGGTATCTGCGCAATTGTTAGAGCAAGAGCAATCATTTTAGCACTAGACCTCCTCTGTAACTCAAAACTGGTAACCTGTAGAAATGTTTAAATGTCACCAATGGAGATCTTTAAGTGTGAACGTTTGTCGCCATTCCACAAGTGGGCTCAATTTTAAAGCATGACATGTTGGGTATCAATATACTCTGCAACACATTATCTAAATAAATTGGGCTAACTTTACTGTTGTCTTATTTTTTAATTAAAAAAAGTGTATTTTTTCCAAACAAATTGTGCTTGTAAGACTGCTGCGCAAATACGGTGTGACATAAAGTATTGCAACAACCGCCATTTTATTCTCTAGGGTGTTAGAAAAAACATATATATATATATATATATATATATATATATATATATATATAGATATAATATTTGGGGGTTCTAAGTAATTTTCTAGCCAAAAAAAATGATTTTAACTTGTAAACAAAAAATATATACTGTATTTATTGGCGTATAACACTCACTTTTTTACCCTGAAAATAGAGGGTAAACTGTGCCTGCGTGTTATACACAGGGGGCTACGGAAAGTTTTTTTCCTAAAACTTCCCTCTTAAAGTTAGGGTGCGTGTTATATGCCTGTGCGTGTTATACGCCGATAAATACGGTACTTTTTTTCGAGTCTGGACTGGAATTGATGTCAAGGCCATAGAGTAAACAAAATAGTGTTTACTCCTTGATCATCTATAGGAGCAGCCGACAGGGCCGTTGGGTTGTTTCTCGGGTGAACCAGCGTAAACGGTAAGCCCGAAAAACACTGGCAAACAGCGGGAGAGGGCGGGAACAACCGCTTCGGAAACCATTCCAGCGGCTCATAAGCTGCTCGGACTGGTTTCATGACAAAGCCAACCGCCTGCAGATACTGGGTTATGGTTGATATCTTCAGCCATATTCCCTGTAAACCACTTGTAAACCGCAACATATATATATGTATTGCGGTCAGCAAGTGGGTAAAATACATTTAGAAGTTAAAATTCCATGTAAATATCATAACCTAATACAGATACATCTGCCATATTTCCCCATTCTCAATAACATAAATGGGGTAATGTGCTTGTTATCTCTTCAACATGTTTCATTGCTCATTAGCCCACTTCATCAGGAAGGCAAACAATAAAAAAGACTCGGAAATTATAGAAGAATATATCAGACCATATAGTTCAAAATATATGGAAGAAAAACACAATATATACTAGTCAAAATAGTGTACTCAAACAAGTCTATATCATCCCTCTTGTAGATGATTGGGTTATTCATAAACACCAAAGAATAGTGCAGCCAACAATTGAAACATCATGGGAAGAACAGAAACGGATACCAATTCCATCAAATCATGAGAAAGAGGTGGACCCAGTGAAAAATTAAAAACCCACAGAGAGTACTGGAAAGAAAGGAGATTTATATAATATAGTACACGTTGGGGGTAAAACGGTGAGGGTTATTTATGTATCAAAATATTTATCTATCCTAGGGTTCCCAGTATTCCCAATTACACCCCTACTCCTCAAACAAACTGTGGTTAAAGTAGACCTAAAACATTGACTTTAGGTCCCCTAATCCACGGGCCTGCAATCCTTATAAAATTTGATCTATCACCACTAAAATACTCTACCGTGAGCAGACAATCTGTTCCGAGGTTAGACACAAAGCTGCTGCAAAGATGAAAGTGGAAGGGGTTCCACAGTGACTGGCCAGACCTGGAGGACCGGGAGTCCACTGCAGATAACAAGTATATATCACTGGGGCAAAGGGGGTTTTAGAACTGGGGCAGATGCATGGACCAACTCTAGTCTTTAGCTGACTGATTCACTTTGGCAGAACTCCAGGCAAGTAAAAAAATACACAGTTCAAATACATTGTGAGAATCTGTTTTATGTTTCACAGGATTAGTAATTTTGCTCTGCCAGTCTTGAAATTCCGCAGGGTCCCTGAGCTCCATTGCAGCCTGGTTAAAAAAACACAACCAAGCCTGTTAAGTGAGCAGAAGCACATATGTAAATTACCCCCCCCCCCCCAGTTCATGTTTACTGTTAACATATGTCATGGGTGGACATTAATTATTGTGGGTGAGTCATCATCGAGATACAGCACAGCATCCCGTACTAATCAAATATGGCCAAAATAAGAAAATATTGGGACTTTTTTGGTTCTTCGTACAAGCTAGCATAAATTTCATTAAAAATTCCAAAAAAAATTAAAAGACAAATCCATATAAAACCATGTACAGTCTTAAAAAAGAAAAAGTGCAGCGCTAAATTATATATGGTATGAAACCATATATATACAGTGTTTTGCTGTAGCAAAGTGCTCACAATCAAGTGAGAGTAAATAAATCTACTTAGGTGAACAAATATAAATACTTGGAGGTATGTGACAAAAAAATATATAATATGTGTGATATCAATGAATACCACAAGGGTGCTCACAATCAAGTGAGAATGGATAAAACCCACTAGGGTAAACAAATATAGATCCCTGGAGGTATGTGACAAAGATAATAATGTATGCAATACCAATGAATGCCACAAGAGAAATATAAATAAAAAGAGTCCAATATTAATAAAAGGAACTATTCCTGTTGCAGAAAGTCCAAGTAAAAAACAAAGGAACCAGCATTGAGGTAGACCAAGTTACAAAAACATGTGAGGAGAGTCTTCTCAGAGTAGGAATCAAATATATGATCTGTAGTATAATCCAATATTGATTTAGGCAGATGATAGAGGCCACATCAAGGTATCACTCTCACAGGATCAGCCAAAACATCCGAATGGTAAATGTAAAAGATGGATACTCTTACCAGATAAGGTGGACACACTCGTCAGTGACAGTGTGTCAATCAAGCATGCACAAGCTCCTCAAAGCGATAATAGCAGTGGAACAGCCGATGGAACCGCAGACAATCACTGTCAGAAGCCGAATGTATCCAATATGGGATAAATCCCCGAAGGAATCCTCATAGATGGTGGCAAGTATGCATGTTCAATCATAGAATCATGGAAAGGAAAGGAAAACAGCTCCACATGGTGTAGTTATTCCCAATAAAAAGAGCCTTTATTAGGCATGGATAAAAACAATAAAAACAACCAAAAACGAAATTTGATAAAAAGGTACAAGTCTTTGGGGAGACCAATACAGGTGATCACATAGAAAGAAATAATGCAGCGTGGTTGGCAGGTAGCGTATAGGCTATGTACCCATAGTGCTACTTAGCTACATAGCAGTACTTAGAGTAACAATTCCCAAAATGTTTCACCCATGGGGCTTCTTCAGTCGATACATTGTCCACTAGTGGTCATAGCACTATATTGAATAGAAAACAAGATATGAATATCTATAGGATGTATGGTATTACAGTAATTTTTTTATATTATTTTTACATATATTCAACAATGTTGGTCCATCATTGTTGAACATATGTAAAAAAAACAAATCTACTGTAATACCATACATGTTGTAGATATTCATATCTTGTTTTCTATTTAACATCGTGCTATGACCACTAGCAGACAATGTATCCCCTGATGAAGCCCCACAGGCCAAACATGTCGGGAATTGTTACTCTAACTACCGCTTTATAATTAAGGATAACCAGAATAATGTCAAAACTGACAGTTTTTTTATATGGATTTGTCTTTTTTAATAAATAATTAATTTTGAATGAAATCTCGTATGAAGCACCAAAAAAGTCCCAATATTTTCTTCTTTTGGTTCTATGTCTATGTTGGTTCTTCTTTTGATATGTCATAGGTGCTCAAAGGGCCAGTAGAATCATGACTGCCAAAGGCAGAGGCATAATGAGACTTGTAGTTCTGCAACACCTGGAGGGTCACAGGTTAAGCACCCATGACATATGTGCATGCAGCAGAGCCTGTTTGGTAACTAGCATACCTCCCAATTTTTTAAGATGGAAATGAGGGACACCTATCAGCAAAAGTATGCAGGCATAGGACACACCCCTTGCCACACCCCCTTAAAGGAGAATTGTACAAAAAAACAAGATTGGTTAAAGCGGATGTGCCACTAAAAACATGTATTAAAAGCCAGCAGCTACAAATACTGCAGCTGCTGACTTTTAATATAAGGACACTTACCTGTCCTGGAGTCCAGCGGTGATCGCAGCAGATGACGAGCGATCGCTCGTCACCCTGCTGCTCCCCCCTCCATCCACGGTGAGGGAACCAGGAAGTGAAGCGCTCCGGCTTCACTGCCCGGTTCCCTACGGCGCATGCGCGAGTCGCGCTGCGCCCGCCGATTGGCTCCCGCTGTGTGCTGGGAGCCGAGTGTTCCCAGCATACAACGGGGGACGGACGGAAGGTAAGGAAAAAACCCGTCCTTTGCCCGTATCGTAGGGCCGGAAGTGGGTGCAGATACCTGTCTGTAGACAGGTATCTGCACCCCCCTCCCCCCTGAAAGGTGTCAAATGTGACACCGGAGGGGGGGAGGGTTCCGATCAGCGGGACTCCACTTTAGAGTGGAGATCCGCTTTAAACCCATAAGTGCTTTTTTACCACTACTATTCCTGTATATTGGCTTTTGGAATTTACAAATGCGACAATTTAAAAATCAGATGAAAGGTTTAGTGCTGGAAAACACGTTTTGATAGATAAAAAGTGCATTTTATATACAACTGTATAGATCAGACCAAAATTAGGGACAAATGAGGAGGAAAGAGGGACATTGCTCCAAATCAGGGACAGTCTCCAAAATCAGGTTTTTTTATGGAACTGCAGCAAGAATGGTATTTTATGTGCTTGTCTATTTCATATGTATTAGTGCAGCTTTTACCTCTATAACACATTATTTGCTTTTTTTTCAAATTTGTTTTCAGAACTCTTTCACAGTGAATTGTTGGTATTGAAAATCTGACATATGTACACTTTTGTTTTTTTTCTTTGCAGGCTGTAACTTTGACAATTTCAACAGAACTTCATGATGATTTTTGATTACAGCCCTATAACAGTGTTATAGATTGACTAAATCTTTTTAATATATATTAACCAGTCCAACTAACAATGTTACTGCTGCTGGTTTACAATTTGCACTGCTCTGTACTGGAGATATAGTTTAAGTATTACACTGCACCATTTCAACTTTTGTTTTTTTGTGTTTTATATATATTTTCATAACAATAAAAAGTTACAATCAATGGTTTCTGATTAATTGATGAAAAAATGGAAAACATTAATTGGGATGCAAGCTTTTAAGTACATCTTCAAATATTGTAATTTTTTTTTCCTTCATCAACAGTTCAGGCAACTTATTTTCACCACTTCATCCCCGGAAGATTTAGTTGCCCAATGACCGGGCTATTTTTTGTGATTCGGCACTGCAAACTGACAATTGCTCGTGCGACATTGTACCCAAACTAAATTGACTTTTTTTTCCCCCACAAATAGAGCTTTCTTTTGGTGGTATTTAATCATTTCTGCGGTTTTTATTTTTTGCGCTATATACAAAAAAAGAGCAAAATTTTGTAAAAAAACAATATTTTTTACTTTTTGCTATAATAAATATCCCCCAAAAATATATAAAAAAACAATGTTTTTCCTCAGTTTAGGCCAGACCTGGGCAAACTACAGCCCGCGGGCCGTATACGGCCCGGCGGACCTTTTAATCCGGCCCACCCCCGCCGCCGCTGCCACGTTAATCACCGCGGCGGGGAACATTACAGACAGCGTTCGTTTGAACAGCTGTTTTCCCCGCCGCGCATAGACACTCCCCCTTGGACGGATCTGTGGCATAGACACTTCCCCTTGGACGGATCTGTCCAATCGCGAGCAAGGGGGAGTCACCTAGACACTCCCCCTTGCTCGCGATTGGACAGATCCGTCCAAGGGGGAGTGTCTATGCGCAGCGGGGAAAACAGCTGTTCAAACGAACGCTGTCTGTTATGTTCCCCGCCGCGGTGATAACAGTAGGCAGGGCCGGGAGGGGTCACTGTGCCCATCACACGCAGCCACTTGTGCCAACACATGCAGCCACTTGTGCCAACACATGCAGCCACTTGTGCCAACACACGCAGCCACTTGTGCCAACACACGCAGCCACTTCGCCACCATAAATTGTCGCCACTGTGCCAATCACAGGCAGCCACTGTGCCAATCACACGTAGCCACTGTGCCAATCACACGCAGCCACTGTGCCAATCACGCGCAGCCACTGTTCCCATCAAACGCAGCCACTGTGCCAATCACACGCAGCCACTGTGCAATCAATTGTTGCCACTGTTCCCAAACACAGCCACTGTGCCAATCACATGCAGCCACTGTGCCAATCACACGCAGCCACTGTGCCAATCACACGCAGCCACTGTGCCAATCACATGCAGCCACTGTGCCCATCAAACGCAGCCACTGTGCTCATCAAACGCAGCCACTGTGCCAATCACACGCAGCCACTGTGCCAATAACACGCAGCCACTCTGCCCATCAAACGCAGCCACTGTGCCAATCACACGCAGCCACTGTGCCCTTCAAACGCAGCCACTGTGCCCATCACACGCAGCCACTGTGCCAATCACACGCAGCCACTGTGCCAATCACGCGCAGCCACTGTTCCCATCAAACGCAGCCACTGTGCCAATCACACGCAGCCACTGTGCAATCAATTGTTGCCACTGTTCCCAAACACAGCCCCTGTGCCAATCACATGCAGCCACTGTGCCAATCACACGCAGCCACTGTGCCAATCACACGCAGCCACTGTGCCAATCACATGCAGCCACTGTGCCCATCAAACGCAGCCACTGTGCTCATCAAACGCAGCCACTGTGCCAATCACACGCAGCCACTGTGCCAATAACACGCAGCCACTCTGCCCATCAAACGCAGCCACTGTGCCAATCACACGCAGCCACTGTGCCCTTCAAACGCAGCCACTGTGCCCATCACACGCAGCCACTGTGCCAATCACACGCAGCCACTGTGCCAATCACACGCAGCCACTGTTCCCATCAAACGCAGCCACTGTGCCAATCACACGCAGCCACTGTGCAATCAATTGTTGCCACTGTTCCCAAACACAGCCACTGTGCCAATCACATGCAGCCACTGTGCCAATCACACGCAGCCACTGTGCCAATCACACGCAGCCACTGTGCCAATCACACGCAGCCACTGTTCCCATCAAACGCAGCCACTGTGCCAATCACACGCAGCCACTGTGCAATCAATTGTTGCAACTGTTCCCAAACACAGCCACTGTGCCAATCACATGCAGCCACTGTGCCAATCACACGCAGCCACTGTGCCAATCACACGCAGCCACTGTGCCAATCACATGCAGCCACTGTGCCCATCAAACTCAGCCACTGTGCTCATCAAACGCAGCCACTGTGCCAATCACACGCAGCCACTGTGCCAATAACACGCAGCCACTCTGCCCATCAAACGCAGCCACTGTGCCAATCACACGCAGCCACTGTGCCCTTCAAACGCAGCCACTGTGCCAATCACACGCAGCCACTGTGCCAATCACACGCAGCCACTGTTCCCATCAAACGCAGCCACTGTGCCAATCACACGCAGCCACTGTGCAATCAATTGTTGCCACTGTTCCCAAACACAGCCACTGTGCCAATTACACGCAGCCACTGTGCCAATTACACGCAGCCACTGTGCCAATTACACGCAGCCACTGTGCCAATCACACGCAGCCACTGTGCCAATCACACGCAGCCACTGTGCCAATCACACGCAGCCACTGTTCCCATCAAACGCAGCCACTGTGCCAATCACACGCAGCCACTGTGCCAATTACACGCAGCCACTGTGCCAATAACACGCAGCCACTGTTCCCATCAAACGCAGCCACTGTGCCAATCACACGCAGCCACTGTGCAATCAATTGTTGCCACTGTTCCCAAACACAGCCACTGTGCCAATCACATGCAGCCACTGTGCCAATCACACGCAGCCACTGTGCCAATTACACGCAGCCACTGTGCCAATTACACGCAGCCACTGTGCCAATCACACGCAGCCACTGTGCCAATCACACGCAGCCACTGTTCCCATCAAACGCAGCCACTGTGCCAATCACACGCAGCCACTGTGCCCTTCAAACGCAGCCACTGTGCCCATCACACGCAGCCACTGTGCCAATCACACGCAGCCACTGTGCCAATCACACGCAGCCACTGTTCCCATCAAACGCAGCCACTGTGCCAATCACACGCAGCCACTGTGCAATCAATTGTTGCCACTGTTCCCAAACACAGCCACTGTGCCAATCACATGCAGCCACTGTGCCAATCACACGCAGCCACTGTGCCAATCACACGCAGCCACTGTGCCAATCACACGCAGCCACTGTTCCCATCAAACGCAGCCACTGTGCCAATCACACGCAGCCACTGTGCAATCAATTGTTGCAACTGTTCCCAAACACAGCCACTGTGCCAATCACACGCAGCCACTGTGCCAATCACACGCAGCCACTGTGCCAATCACACGCAGCCACTGTGCCAATCACATGCAGCCACTGTGCCCATCAAACTCAGCCACTGTGCTCATCAAACGCAGCCACTGTGCCAATCACACGCAGCCACTGTGCCAATAACACGCAGCCACTCTGCCCATCAAACGCAGCCACTGTGCCAATCACACGCAGCCACTGTGCCCTTCAAACGCAGCCACTGTGCCAATCACACGCAGCCACTGTGCCAATCACACGCAGCCACTCTTCCTATCAAACGCAGCCACTGTGCCAATCACACGCAGCCACTGTGCAATCAATTGTTGCCACTGTTCCCAAACACAGCCACTGTGCCAATTACACGCAGCCACTGTGCCAATTACACGCAGCCACTGTGCCAATAACACGCAGCCACTCTGCCCATCAAACGCAGCCACTGTGCCAATCACACGCAGCCACTGTGCCCTTCAAACGCAGCCACTGTGCCCATCACACGCAGCCACTGTGCCAATCACACGCAGCCACTGTGCCAATCACGCGCAGCCACTGTTCCCATCAAACGCAGCCACTGTGCCAATCACACGCAGCCACTGTGCAATCAATTGTTGCCACTGTTCCCAAACACAGCCCCTGTGCCAATCACATGCAGCCGCTGTGCCAATCACACGCAGCCACTGTGCCAATCACATGCAGCCACTGTGCCAATCACATGCAGCCACTGTGCCCATCAAACGCAGCCACTGTGCTCATCAAACGCAGCCACTGTGCCAATCACACGCAGCCACTGTGCCAATAACACGCAGCCACTCTGCCCATCAAACGCAGCCACTGTGCCAATCACACGCAGCCACTGTGCCCTTCAAACGCAGCCACTGTGCCCATCACACGCAGCCACTGTGCCAATCACACGCAGCCACTGTGCCAATCACACGCAGCCACTGTTCCCATCAAACGCAGCCACTGTGCCAATCACACGCAGCCACTGTGCAATCAATTGTTGCCACTGTTCCCAAACACAGCCACTGTGCCAATCACATGCAGCCACTGTGCCAATCACACGCAGCCACTGTGCCAATCACACGCAGCCACTGTGCCAATCACACGCAGCCACTGTGCCAATCACACGCAGCCACTGTGCCAATCACACGCAGCCACTGTGCAATCAATTGTTGCAACTGTTCCCAAACACAGCCACTGTGCCAATCACATGCAGCCACTGTGCCAATCACACGCAGCCACTGTGCCAATCACACGCAGCCACTGTGCCAATCACATGCAGCCACTGTGCCCATCAAACTCAGCCACTGTGCTCATCAAACGCAGCCACTGTGCCAATCACACGCAGCCACTGTGCCAATAACACGCAGCCACTCTGCCCATCAAACGCAGCCACTGTGCCAATCACACGCAGCCACTGTGCCCTTCAAACGCAGCCACTGTGCCAATCACACGCAGCCACTGTGCCAATCACACGCAGCCACTGTTCCCATCAAACGCAGCCACTGTGCCAATCACACGCAGCCACTGTGCAATCAATTGTTGCCACTGTTCCCAAACACAGCCACTGTGCCAATTACACGCAGCCACTGTGCCAATTACACGCAGCCACTGTGCCAATCACACGCAGCCACTGTGCCAATCACACGCAGCCACTGTGCCAATCACACGCAGCCACTGTTCCCATCAAACGCAGCCACTGTGCCAATCACACGCAGCCACTGTGCCAATTACACGCAGCCACTGTGCCAATCACACGCAGCCACTGTTCCCATCAAACGCAGCCACTGTGCCAATCACACGCAGCCACTGTGCAATCAATTGTTGCCACTGTTCCCAAACACAGCCACTGTGCCAATCACATGCAGCCACTGTGCCAATCACACGCAGCCACTGTGCCAATTACACGCAGCCACTGTGCCAATTACACGCAGCCACTGTGCCAATCACACGCAGCCACTGTGCCAATCACACGCAGCCACTGTTCCCATCAAACGCAGCCACTGTGCCAATCACACGCAGCCACTGTGCAATCAATTGTTGCCACTGTTCCCAAACACAGCCACTGTGCCAATCACATGCAGCCACTGTGCCAATCACATGCAGCCACTGTGCCAATCACATGCAGCCACTGTGCCAATCACACGCAGCCACTGTGCCAATCACACGCAGCCACTGTGCCAATCACATGCAGCCACTGTGCCCATCAAACGCAGCCACTGTGCCATCACATGCAGCCACTGTGCCAACACACGCAGTCACTCTGCCATCAATTGTTGCCACTGTGCCCATCAATTGTTGCCACTGTGCCCATCACACGCAGCCACTGTGCCATCACATGCAGCCACTGTTTAATCAATTGTTATTGATTAAACAGTGGCTGCCTGTCCCCAGCCTCTGTCCCCCTCTGTGTCATGTCCCCAGCGTCTGTCCCCCTCCTGTGTCATGTCCCCAGCGTCTGTCCCCCTCCTGTGTCATGTCCCCAGCGTCTGTCCCCCTCCTGTGTCATGTCCCCAGCGTCTGTCCCCCTCCTGTGTCATGTCCCCAGCGTCTGTCCCCCTCCTGTGTCATGTCCCCAGCATCTGTGCCCCTCCTGTGTCATGTCCCCAGCCTCTGTCCCCCTCCTGTGTCATGTCCCCAGCCTCTGTCCCCCTCCTGTGTCATGTCCCCAGCGTCTGTCCCCCTCCTGTGTCATGTCTCCAGCGTCTGTCTCCCTCCTGTGTCATGTCCCCAGCCTCTGTCCCCCTCCTGTGTCATGTCCCCAGCGTCTGTCCCCCTCCTGTGTCATGTCCCCAGCGTCTGTCCCCCTCCTGTGTCATGTCCCCAGCGTCTGTCCCCCTCCTGTGTCATGTCCCCAGCGTCTGTCCCCCTCCTGTGTCATGTCCCCAGCGTCTGTCCCCCTCCTGTGCCATGTCCCCAGCGTCTGTCCCCCTCCTGTGTCATGTCCCCAGCGTCTGTCCCCCAGTTTTCCAACAATGATATTTACTGCTTTTTATAAAGAAATACAATTGATTTTATGCAGTATTGAGTTTAGCCTTTTGGCCCGGCCCTGCAAAATATTTTTAGTTTCTCATGTGGCCCCATCGAAAAAATAATTGCCCACCCCTGGTTTAGGCTGATATGTATTCTACATATTTGTTGGTAAAAAACAAAATTGCTATAAGCGTATATTGATTGGTTTGAGCAAAAGTTATAGCGTCTACAAAATAAGGGATGGATTTATAGCATTTTTATTATTTATTTTAAATTTTTATTAGTAATAATGGCGGATACATCGGACACGTTTGACACTATTTTTGTACCATTGTCTTTTATACAATGATCAGTGCTATAAAAATACACTGATTACTGCATAAATGACACTGGCAGGGAAGGGGTTAAACACTAGGGGGCGATGAAGGGGTTAAGTGTGTCCTAGAATCACTCCCTAACTGAGGGGGGCTGGGCTACCAGTGACACGACAGATCACTGCTCCCGATCACAGAGAGCAGTAGATCACTGTCCTGTCACTAGGCAGAACTGGGAAATGCCTTGTTTACATAGACACAATTCCGTGATATAAAGGGAACGTACCTGTACGCCCATTTGCCCAGCCCTGCCATTGCGCTTGGTTAAAGCGGTAGTTCACCCTCACTGACTTGATTTTACCATCGAGACAGGCATTGTAGCGCGAGCTACAGTATGCCTGTCCCGATTTTTTTAACCCCGGACTCACCTTGTAATCGGACATCGTAGATTTCGGCTCCCGCGGGGAATGGGCATGCCTATGGAGAGGGAGGATGATTGACGGCCGGCCCTGGCACGTCACTCTCCCCGAAGACAGCCGGAGTAGGTCTCGGCTCTTCACGGCGCCTGCGCACAGGCTATGCGCAGGCGCCGTGAAGAGCCAAGCCTATTTCGGCTATTTCCGGAGAAGCGTGACGCGCCAGAGCCGGCCGTCAATCATCCTCCGTCTCCATAGGCACGCCCATTCCCCGGTATCTTCGATCTACGAGTACAAGGTGAGTACGGGGGTAAAAAAATCGGGACAGGCATACTGTAGCTCGCGCTACAATGCCTGATTTTATGGTAAAAGAAAAAAAAAAATTTTTTTTGCGTTGATAGGGTGAACCCCCGCTTTAATAAAACACAAAAAGATTCAAAGGGTATTAACCCATAACCCCTTGACTGGCAAGGGTGTAATACATGAGGACTAGGGATGAGCCGAACACCCCTCCCCCCCGTTCGGTTCGCACCAGAACCTTCGAACGGACCGAACGTTCGCGCAAACATTTAGAACCCCATTGACGTCAATGGGACTCGAACGTTCGAATTCAAAAGTGCTCATTTTAAAGCCCAATATGCAAGGTATTGTCGGAAAATGTCTTTGAGAACCCGGGTCTTGCCCCAGGGAACATGTATCAATGGAAAAAAGTTTTAAAAACGGACGTTTTTTTCTGGAGCAGCGATTTTAATGATGCTTAAAGTGAAAAAAAAAGAAAAATTCCTTTAAATATCGTACCTGCTGGGTGTCTATAGTACTGGCACGTGTTTAGAACTGTCCCTGCATAAAATGAGATTACTGTAAGAAAAACAGTCTGGTCCCTGCAATATGGATGAAAATCACTGAGAAAAATAGCATGGGTTTCTTTAGGTGCAAACTACAGAGCACAAGTGCAGTACACACCAAGTAACTTTAGGGGCAAACTACAGAGCACAAGTGCAGTACTGGTACACACATAGTAACTTTAGGTGCAAACTACAGAGCACAAGTGCAGTACACACCAAGTAACTTTAGGTGCAAACTACAGAGCACAAGTGCAGTACTGGTGCACACAAAGTAACTTTAGGTGCAAACTACAGAGCACAAGTGCAGTACACACCAAGTAACTTTAGGTGCAAACTACAGAGCACAAGTGCAGTACTGGTGCACACAAAGTAACTTTAGGTGCAAACTACAGAGCACAAGTGCAGTACTGGTACACACAAAGTAACTTTAGGTGCAAACTACAGAGCACAAGTGCAGTACACACCAAGTAACATTAGGTTCAAACTACAGAGCACAAGTGCAGTACTGGTACACACAAAGGGCCAGATTCACGTAGTTGCGCTGTGGCGTAACATAACTCATTTACGTTACACCGCCGCAACTTTGATTCACAAAGCACTTGCCTGTAAACTTGCGGTGGCGTAATGTAAATCCATCCGGCGCAAGCCCGCCTAATTGAAATGGGACGTGTACCATTTAAATTAGGTGCGTTCCCGCGCATGCTTCGTTAGGAAATTTCCCGCCGTGCTTTGCGCGAAATTACGGCGCCCCGACGTGTTTTTTGAACGGCGACGTGCGTTACATCCTTTTATATTCCCGGACGTCTTACGCAAAAAAATAAAACATTTAAAATTTGACGCGGGAACGACGGCCATACTTTAACATGGATGGTCTAATGTTACACCACCTAAATAGCAGTTGTAACTTTACGATGGGAAAAGCCGACTAGCGCCGACGTAAGCGAATGCGACGAACGCGCGTACCTTCGTGGATCGGCGTAAACAGCTAATTAGCATACCCGACGCGGAAAACGACGAGGACTCCACCCAGCGGGCACCGAAGAATTACACCTACGATCCGAAGTCGTACAAAGCCATACGCCTGTCGGATCGAAGCCAGAAGCCGTCATATCTTGGTTTGAGAATGTCAAATTAAGATACGACGCTGCAAATTTGAAAGTACGCCGGAGTATCTGCAGATACTCCGGCGTACTTTTTCTGTGAATCTGGCCCAAAGTAACTTTAGGTGCAAACTACAGAGCACAAGTGCAGTACTGGTACACAC
This sequence comes from Rana temporaria, assembly GCF_905171775.1. Classification (NCBI taxonomy): domain Eukaryota; kingdom Metazoa; phylum Chordata; class Amphibia; order Anura; family Ranidae; genus Rana; species Rana temporaria. The sequence goes on along the minus strand of NC_053491.1, from coordinate 221,604,199 downwards.
AAAGTAACTTTAGGTGCAAACTACAGAGCACAAGTGCAGTACTGATACACACCAAGTAACATTAGGTGCAAACTACAGAGCACAAGTGCAGTACTGGTACACACAAAGTAACTTTAGGTGCAAACTACAGAGCACAAGTGCAGTACTGGTACACACCAAGTAACTTTAGGTGCAAACTACAGAGCACAAGTGCAGTACTGATACACACCAAGTAGCTTTAGGTGCAAACTACAGAGCACAAGTGCAGTACTGGTACACACAAAGTAACTTTAGGTGCAAACTACAAAGCACAAGTGCAGTACTGGTACACACAAAGTAACTTTAGGTGCAAAACTACAGAGCACAAGTGCAGTACTGGTACACACAAAGTAACTTTAGGTGCAAACTACAGAGCACACGGGCAATACACCACGTGAGAATACTGCAGCTAGCACAATCAACTGATAGACAGAAAAATTAGGATAGGAAGAACTGATCTAGCTAAACTATAGTGTATAAATATATGTACAACACCTGGGATGTATATATATCATCTACACACTGTAACTTTAACTAAACTGACTAGCCTGCCTGCTCTATCTAGCTATCTAGAAAAAAAGACACTGTTTCTCTCTCTCTCTCTAGGACTGATCTATTCACTAACACCGCCGCAACACACTACACAAGGCCGCCCTGCAGGCAGCCTTTTATAGTGTGGGGCGTGTACTAAAGCCCTGAGCCATAATTGGCCAAAGTTGGTAGAAGGTAAACGGGAACAGGCTGTAGGTCAGGTACCAGAGAAGTTCAGACAACTGAGAGCAAGTTCAAGGCTGAGACTGTAAGCAGGTCCGGGATGCAGGCCAGGGTCAAGGGGCTGGAGAAGGTAACAGGCCCTAAGTACAAGCCAGAGGTCAGGGGTTGGAGACAGCAGCAGGTCCAGGGAGGCAAGCCGGGGGTCAGGTACAGGAGAGAAAACAGAGTCGTCAGGTCAATCCGGGTCACAACGAGTTCAGGCACAGGTACAGGAAGTTTCAACAGGCAGGAGCTGACAACAAACCAGCAACCCGTCATGAGACTGGGGCTGGTTTAAGTAGGCAGGCCCGGACTCTGATTGGTGCGCGTGGATGCGCGTGCCGTCCTGCCGTACCACACATGCACGTGCGCTGTTCGTGCACGGGCATGCGCCGAAGCGCCACTCGGCGGCTGGCCATGTTAGTCCTCTGACACTAGCACACTAGAGGGTGCTTCATACATAAAGCAAGCTTTATGTGTGCTTCTGTTCTCCTTAATTATGCCATGGCTTCAAGGTTGACAATAAGATTAGTTGTATTTGCATTAACCTACATCCATGAGACATGTATTTGTAAATTGTGACTACTATGTTTTTAATATACCGTATTTATCGGCGTATAACACGCACCCTAACTTTAAGAGGGAAGTTTCAGGGAAAAAAACTTTCCACAGCCCCCGTGCGTATAACACGCAGGCACAGTTTACCCTCTATTTTCAGGGTAAAAAAGTGAGTGTTATACGCAAATAAATACAGTACCTAATTGGATGTATCACTTGTATGGCAAAATCTAGGTCAGCACACTTAAAATACAGTGTACCAGACTTTTTTCAATTCACTGCAATGTATGAGATTAAGTTATTTCTAAAACCACTAGATGTCACTATTAGTATATGATGTGCATCACTTTTTTTTTTTTTGAAGCGGAAAAGTTATAATTGAGTTTATGCAATAATCTGATCTTTTAGTTTTAAATTATATAATTCTTCAGGCTGACCTACAAAATATTTATATTGAGCCCCTTATTAAAGTGGAGTTCCAGTAGCTTCTGTGTTTATTAAAAGTCAGCAGCTACAAAAAGTGTAGCTGCTGACTTTTAATAAACAGACACTCACCTGTCCCACAGTCCAGCGATGCGGCTGGTTCTCTTCCACATAAAAAAGGAATATTGCGCATACCATATGATGAAAGAAAAAACAGCAGCGTCTCAAAAATGTCATACAACATAAAAATACAAATGAAAAAGGTTAGGAGTCGCGCTAAAAAAATACACTGATATGTGTCATACAAACAATGTGAATATATGAAAGCAAAATAGTGCTTCGGATAGTCCAACAAATGCAAAGAAAGATATGGACAATTAGTGCAGATATAAAGTCCATAGAGGCACAGCAGGAAACACTGAATCCCAAGTGTAAATTTTATTTCATCAATGAGTGATTGACAGACAGGAGACCTCCACCAACGAGTAACACAGACCCTTACCAGAGTCTCTGATCTCTATGAGATCAAAACCAGCGTATCTGATTAGACAGCCACTGTCACGATAGAGATGTATGCAATCCACCATCCAGTCAGTATAGTAATGAATGTAGACTCAATCCCCCATAAGATCATCAGATAAGTCACTCCGGAACATAGAAAGAAATCAGTCACAGCCCATAGTGTAAAACCGTTACAGGATTTAATAGGTAAAAAATAGATGTACACTTATAGCATAGTAGATATGTACAGGCATTGGATAAAAAACAGCCGGCCGGCCTGTTGGAGCGTGTGCCCGTATCCTACCGGTCCTCACACGTGTAACGCCAGAGCGCCGCCTCCCCTCTGACGTCACCGCGTTACACGTGTGAGGACCCGCGGACCCGATCGCCGCGATCGGTCCGCTGGAGCTGAACGGGGAGAGCTGTGTGTAAACATAGCTTCCCCGTTCTTCACAGTGGTAGCTTCATTGATCGTGTGTTCCCTTGATAAAAACATATGAGGTCACACATAACCCCTACAGTGCCCCCTAGTGGTTAACTCCCAAACTGCAATTGTAATTTTCACAGTAAACAATGCATTTTTATAGCATTTTTTGCTGTGAAAATGACAATGGTCCCAAAAATGTGTCAAAATTGTCCCATGTGTAGTAAAACATTTTTGTTTTATAAAAATGCAATAAAACTATCTCAGATTTTGTAAACGCTATAAATTTTGCGCAAACCAATCGATAAACGCTTATTGCGATTTTTTTAACCAAAAATAGGTAGAAGAATACGTATCGGCCTAAACTGAGGAAAAAATTATTTTTTTATATATAAGTAAAAAATATTGCATTTTTTTCCAAATTGTCGCTCTATTTTTGTTTATAGCGCAAAAAATAAAAACCGCAGAGGTGATCAAATACCACCAAAAGAAAGCTCTATTTGTGGGTAAAAAAGGACGCCAATTTTGTTTGGGAGGCACATCGCACGACCGCGCAATTGTCAGTTAAAATGACGCAGTGCCAAATCGCAAAAACAGGCCAGGTCCTTTACCTGCAAAGGTCCGGGTCTTAAGTGGTTAAGCATTATTGGCAGAGTTCAGGTAACCCCCCAACTCCCAGGGTTCAGAGTAAGGCCCAAAGTTACTTAGTAAATTCAGGTTTTGTGTTAGGGGCCAAGCAATCTATTTCCATTACTAAGAAATGTGGCTGCTGTCAGGCCTGTATAAACTGTATGTAGCATCAGCTAGTCAGCCATTCATAGGAAGCTTTGGGTCCAAGTCAGAGAATTGAAGCTGCTCTGTGCAAAACCATTGGCAGAGCAGGTAAGTATTGCATGTTTGTTATTTTTTTTTTAAAAAGCTAACTTTTAGAATCACATTAATGCATTATCTGCATTAAAGTAAAAAACCTTGTGCTGCAGGATTCCCCCCCAGCCCCCCACCGTTATACTTACCTGAGCCCAATCTTGTCACTGGGCAGATTGATAGCAACGGGAGCTGTGATAGTTTGACTGACAATAACTCAGTTATATAACACTGTCAGAATAGTCTGAAAACCCCCAAAAAGAGTGTGTGTGTGTGTGTGTGTGTTGAAAACGTTAATAAAAAAATTCCTTGTGTCATTCAAACAGAATGAAAGGAGCTGCAAACTGCATTCATTCTTTCTCCATTAACAAGTATTTGATCTCCCTCCTCCTTTTGTAAAGGGAATGGAAGGGATCAGCACTGTAAACATTACCAATCACAGTGATCACATGGTACCCAGCCCCTTAGACCAAATGGTTACAGTGTATCTGTGTACTGAGCTGCCTAATGACAGCTCAGTACATAATGATTAGTGGGCGAATAAATGGCACTGAGTAAACAAAGGGCTGCTGATCAGCTGTTGACAGACATACATCAGTAGAAAAGTGGTTGATCCAATCATTGTGGGATGGGTAGGTGTTGATTGTCCAAAAACAGGATATAAATGTTGGGGTATCTTAGTGACACTCTTTGGAACCGACGAAGTGGAATGGGGAAGCTACAAAATGTCAACATTACAAATAAAGTTCAGTAAAGTGTGAATAACTACTACGAGCAATATAAAACAACAATAGTACAACATATGTCATCAACTGGAGTATACAAGACATCCCAACAGGTAACAGTGGATACAAAAATATAATCAAATGTCCAGTATATATCAGTATCACTCGTTCCTCATAGTGTTGTCTGTTGTTCTGCTACACATTTGAAGTAAAGCATAAATTTGATTTAGCAATACACTATACAAACCTAGCACTTTGATGTGAGCATTCAGTTCAATACAGAACTTGGACACAGGGGGTCAGATTCAGGAACGTTTTTTACGCCGGCGTATCTATTGATACGCCGCGTAAGTTAAAAGATGCGCCATTGTATCTATGCGCGGTATTCTTAAAACAAGTTACGCCTGAATTTTGGCTTAATACGACCGACGTAAGTCTCCTACGCCGTCGTATCTTAGGTGCATATTTACGCTGGCCGCTAGGGGCGCTTCCGTTGATTTACGCGTCGAATATGCAAATGAGCAAGATACGCTGATTCACAAACGTACTTGCGCCCGGCGCATTACTATACGCTGTTTACGTAAGGCGTACGACCGGCGTAACTTTCCCCCTCATAAAGCAGGGGTAAGTTATGTTAACGTATGGACGTCGGAACACCCGTCGAAATTTACGTCGTTTACGTAAGTCGTACGTGAATAGGGCTGTGCGTAAGTTACGTTTACGTCGTAGGCAGTGTTCGACGTATCTTAGGTATTCTAGCCGACGTGATTTTGAGCATGCGCACTGGGATACGTCCACGCACGGCACATGCGCCGTTCGTTCGGCCCCTAATTTGCATGGGGTCACGGCTCATTGTAATACAACACGCCCACTGCCTTGATAATTTGAATTAGGCTTACGCCGGCCCATTTACGCTAAGTTATAAGGCAACTCCACTTTCATGGGAAAAAATATTGAAAATTAAAAAATATATATAGCATATACATATGGGACACAACCTATATTGTAATATTATTAAAAATGACTTTTCCTTTTCAATTTGCAGCTCTGTCATTTTCTGTAAAATGCAATGTAATATGGCTACCTGGAGGTGTTCTGTAAACAGATGCATAAACCTGCACTAAAATACAAGTCCGATTTTTGGCATCCCCTGCAACAAAAATGTAATTTTGGTGAGAAACTCCCAAATGGAAATATTGTCAAGGGATGCAGACCTTGCCATTTTCCTCATTAGAACCCTGCAGGTGCAGCAGCTAATTGATAATTATAACGTCACTCCCATTCACATGGACACAGACACACAGCTATTTTTTCAGAGGGAAGCAACAAAGTTTGGTAAAATCCCTGCAGTGTATATAGATCCTGCAAAGGGGAATATTTTTTTCACAAGAAAAGTAGAGTTGTTCTTTAAGCCCATGTATCTAATGACGGCCATTGAATATTTTACAGTGAAGCAAATACTTTTACAACTTTCTGAACAAATCCTTATTATTCCCAGTTACACTTATTAGAGAAACATGTGGAGCAAACAATGCAGTCTTTGTCTTTCCCAGATTGCTGTCAGTTTGTCAAGCCAAAAGAAACATTAGGAACTGTGAAGATCTTTCTTTGTAGTCTGAATATGATGAATATGCCAGAATTAAACAAGTACAACATGCTATTGATAGATCTTGCTGTTCAGTTTTGCTGTCATAAAAATGCTATCTGATCTCCCACGCCTACTGCGGCAAAGGTCCAACACTGAGGCCCAAATCCATTCTATAAGTGGGCAATTTTCCACTGACATGGTGGCACTTTTTAACAGACCGCAAATGTGAAGGTGCACTTCTAAACAGACCCCTAGTCTAAGGATACACTACAATTTTTAGTTTGTTTTTTACTTTCTGGCTATTAACTATATATTTTATTAATAATATTATTATTGAAGATAATTTTGTCATATAGAGCATGGAGGTCTCATAAAGCGACCCTCTCTTAGTGTCAAGTTCTTTAGTTACAGCATATTATTTTGTTTATTTCTGTAGCTACAATCCACTAAACACTAATATACCATGAACTAGATACACACCGATCAGCCAAATTCTGACCAGTGACAGGTTATGTGAATAACATTAGTTGTTTCATTACAATGACACCTAAAAGTTAGTGGAATAAATTAGGCAACAAGTAAACTTGTTATTGAAATTGATATGTTGAAAGCAGAAAAAATGGTCATCACAGTTTGTTGTGTATGGGGCTGTGTAGCCGCAGACCGATCAGGTTGCCCATGCTGACCCGTGTCCACAGCCAAAAGCACCTACAATGAGCATTAGATCTAGACCAGAGAGCAGTGGAAGAATGTGGCCTGGTCTGATGGATCACATTTTCTTTTACACCATGTGGATGGCCAAGTCTGTGCGCATTGCTTACCTGGGAAAAAGATGGCACCAGCATGCGGAATGGGAAGAGAGCAAGCTGGTGGAGGCAGTGTGATGCTTTGAGCAATGCTCTGCTGGAAAACCTTGGGTACCGCCATTCATGTGGATGTTACTTGACATGTACCACCTACCTTAATATTGTTGCTGACCAAGTACACCCCTTCAAGGAAACAGTATTTCCTGATGCCAGAGGTCTCTTTCAGCAGAATAATGTGCCCTGCCACAATGAAAAAATGGTTTAAAAATAGTTTGAGGCATACAAGTTTTAGATGGTGGCTTGGCCTCCAAATTACCAAGATCTCATTTAGACTGAGCATCTACAGGATGCGCTGGAAAAACAAGTCCAATCCATGAAAGCGATTGTATTCCCCATTTGCACATTTTTACCTACAGCTAAGCCTATATAATAAGTATATAATGCATACTAGCTCATTATGCCTTTGCCTTACAGGGTTTTTTTTGTTTTATTTCTTTTTTTCCACGGCATACAACTACTTGAAGGCCCCACCTTGCAGCTTAACTGACTTAAAAGATCTGCTACTGATGGCTTGATGGAAGACACCACAGCATACCTTCAGAAGTCTAGTGGCAACCATGCCTCAATGGGTCAGGGCTGTTTTGGCAGTAAAGGGGAATTTATTCAATATTATTTGGGCGGTCAAATGTCTGACTGGTGGCGATTTTAGCAGGGTTTTCCAAGGACACGAAAATAATTTCAAGGATAAAGGGGTTTACCAGAACGAGCGCTCCCGTCTCATAACTTGCTTCTGAGCATGCACGTTTTTTCACGTCGTTAAAGCCCACACGACCATTTTTTACCTGGTTAAAAACGTTGTGAAAAATTACAGCAGGTTCTAAATTTTTAATGCCCATTTTTTACATCGTGAAAAAAGCTCTGGAGCCCACACACGATAGTTTTTAATGACATTAAAAAAAAATGACATTTTTTACAACCCAAAAAACAGTTGTGTGTACGCGGCATTAGTGTTGAGGCACTCAACATTTGCACTTATAAGTGCCAAATTTGTAAGTGATTTACCTACTTTATAATAAAGGAAACATTAGCAGAAAGCACTATAATTTTCTGTTTTAAATATCGATAACATCACGGAGGAATCATCACTCAAGACTCATATTGGCCACAAGAAGGTTCTTAGACCCTTATGAGGGAATGCTTTTTTTGACCATCCTGTTTGTTCGGGGTCATACCTACAGTAGGTGTTTGTGATATTGTGTTTTTAGCACGACAGCATCGCGCTGATTCTCGGCGACATGGTGCCGAGATCTCGCCGACACCTCGCACTCACTGGAATAGTGACAGCACATCCCAGCAAGCGCGTCATAGAAGCGACGGGAGATCCGACTTGGATTCCCGCCAATTCTACACGTGTGCGGCGTTTGTTATGAATCCTGAGGCGGAAGTCCCCGCCGGATTTTAAATAAAAATCCGGCATGGGTTCCCCCCTCAGGAGCATACCGGGCCCTTAGGTCTGTTATGGGTTGTAAGGAGAGCCCCCCTACGCCGAAAAAAACCGGCGTAGGGGGTCCCCCTACAATCCATACCAGACCCGTATCCAAAGCACGCTACCCGGCCAGCCAGGAAGGGAGTGGGTACGAGCGAGCGCCCCCCCCCCCCCTCCTGAGCCGTACCAGGCTGCATGCCCTCAACATGGGGGGGTTGGGTGCTCTGGGGCAGGGGGGCGCACTGCGGCCCCCCCACCTCAGAGCACCCTGTCCCCATGTTGATGAGGACAGGGCCCCTTCCCGACAACCCTGGCCGTTGGTTGTCGGGGTATGCGGGCGGGAGGCTTATCGGAATCTGGGAGCCCCCTTTAATAAGGGGGCCCCCAGATACCGGCCCCCCACCCTAAGTGAATGGATATGGGGTACATCGTACCCCTACCCATTCACCTGCAAGAAAAGTGGTAAAAACACAAATAAACCACACAGGGTATTAAAATATTTTATTAGTCTGCTCCGGAGGCCCCCCCTGTCTTCTTTATTAGCTCTTTTACCAGGGGGAGCTTCTTCTTTGACGTCTTCGGGTTGGTGGGGGCCGCCGTCTGGTTCTCTTCCACCGCCGGGGGGGGTCGCTTTTAAAAAAGCCCCCACCCCCCGGCGGGTTTCCTCCGGCGTCTTCGGCGGGGCTCTTCTTCTTCCGCTATCCCGACGGGTCTTCTCCGCTATCCGGGGGGTCTCCTTCTATGTTCGCCGCTCTCCGGTGTTGACTCGGCGCACCCCGGTTCTTCGTCTCGCTGTCCGGTCTCTTCTTCCGTGCTGTACGTCTTCTTCGCCTTCCGTGCTGTGAGTTCTTCTTCCGCGCTGTGACGTCATGTTCTTCACTTCTCTTCTTCTCCCGATGTTGACACGTCGCCTTTCCTCGCTGCAATGACGGGTGCGCGGCTTGCATCGGACCTATATAGACCTCACAATCCCATCATGCTCTGGTACCTACCCATGTGATACCTACCCACGTGGGTAGGTATCACATGGGTAGGTACAGAGCATGATGGGACTGTGAGGCCTATATAGGTCCGATGCAAGGCGCGCATCCGTCATTTCAGCGAGAAGGACCGGCGTGTCAACATCGGGAGAAGAAGAGAAGTGAAGAACATGACGTCACAGCGCGGAAGAAGAACTCACAGCACGGAAGGCGAAGAAAACGTACAGCACGGAAGAAGAGACCGGACAGCGAGACGAAGAACCGGGGTGCGCCGAGTCAACACCGGAGAGCGGCGAACATAGAAGGAGACCCCCCGGATAGCGGAGAAGACCCGTCGGGATAGCGGAAGAAGAAGAGCCCCGCCGAAGACGCCGGAGGAAACCCGCCGGGGGGTGGGGGCTTTTTTAAAAGCGACCCCCCCCGGCGGTGGAAGAGAACCAGACGGCGGCCCCCACCAACCCGAAGACATCAAAGAAGAAGCTCCCCCTGGTAAAAGAGCTAATAAAGAAGACAGGGGGGGCCTCCGGAGCAGACTAATAAAATATTTTAATACCCTGTGTGGTTTATTTGTGTTTTTACCACTTTTCTTGCAGGTAAATGGGTAGGGGTACGATGTACCCCATACTCATTCACTTAGGGTGGGGGGCCGGTATCTGGGGGCCCCCTTATTAAAGGGGGCTCCCAGATTCCGATAAGCCTCCCGCCCGCATACCCCGACAACCAACGGCCAGGGTTGTCGGGAAGGGGCCCTGTCCTCATCAACATGGGGACAGGGTGCTCTGAGGTGGGGGGGGCCGCAGTGCGCCCCCCTGCCCCAGAGCACCCAACCCCCCCATGTTGAGGGCATGCAGCCTGGTACGGCTCAGGAGGGGGGGGGCGCTCGCTCGTCCCCACTCCCTTCCTGGCTGGCCGGGTAGCGTGCTTTGGATACGGGTCTGGTATGGATTGTAGGGGGACCCCCTACGCCGTTTTTTTTCGGCGTAGGGGGGGCTCTCCTTACAACCCATAACAGACCTAAGGGCCCGGTATGCTCCTGAGGGGGGGAACCCATGCCGGATTTTTATTTAAAATCCGGCGGGGACTTCCCCCTCAGGATTCATAACAAACGCCGCACACGTGTAGAATTGGCGGGAATCCAAGTCGGATCTCCCGTCGCTTCTATGACGGCTCTGTCTCCATCGCGGCAAGCCAGCTCGGCGCTGGCTCCCGCGATGGGGCTCGTAGGTGCTCAATCTTGCCGAGAAAGAGAGCGAGATTGACACAAAATCGGGTTCACCTACTGTATGAGGTTAGCGGCTATAATGCCGCGTACACACCATCACTTTATGTGATGAAAAAAAACGACACTTTCTGTGAAGTAAAAAATGACGTTTTTGAAACTTAAATTTTCAAAGACAAAGTTGCCTACACACCATCGTTTTCTCACAATGATCTTGCAAAGTGAGGTTACGTTCCACCACGTTTTACCATTGAAGCTTGCTTCATAAGTAGCTTCTGGGCATGCGTGGATGAAAAAACGTCTTAGAAAACGACGTTTTTTGCTACACACGGTCAATTTCTGTGAAGTAAAAAGTGCACTTTTGAAAAACGACACATAAAATTTAAGCATGCTTCAATTTTTTTTGGTCGTTTTTTAGAAGACATAAAACGACGTTTTCCCCCACACACAGTCAATTAAAGTGACGTTTTTAAAAACGTCATTTTTTTTCAAAACATAAAGTGATGGTGTGTACGCGGCATAAGTGTCTATGGTGGAGGTGATACACAGATTTTGACACCTGATTGTTGTGTGGATGCATAGCTTTACATCATCTGGGTCTTCTATCTCTAGCACATGAACTTTGCTTTCTCTTCCTGAAGATTAGGCACTCACAAAACACTGCTAAAACAAACATCTAATACAATATCTCACAAAAGTGAAAACAAAACACCCCTCACATTTTTGTAAATATTTTATTATATCTTTTCATAGGACAAGACTGAATAAATTACACTTTGCTACAATGTAAAGTAGTGAGTGTACAGCTTGTATAACAGTGTAACAAATTCCCATTAAAATAACTCCAAAAAAGCGAGTACAGCTCTAAGTGAAAATTTCCAAATTGGGTCGAAAGTGTCAATATTTTGTGTGACCGTTATTTTCCAGCACTGCCTTAACCCTCTTGGGCATGGAGTTTACCAGAGCTTCACAGGTTGCCACTGGAGTCCTCTTCCACTCCTTCATGATGACATCACGGGGCTAGTGGATGTTAGAGACCTTGCGCTCCGCCACCTACCGTTTGAGGATGCCCCACAGATGCTCAGTAGGGTTTAGACATGCTTGGCCAGTCCATCACCTTTACCCTCAGCTTCTTTAGCAATGTTTGTCTTGGAAGCGCTTTTGGGGTCATTATGTTGGAATACTGCCCGGCGGCCCAGTCTCTGAAGGGAGGGTTTTATGCTCTGCTTCAGTAGGTCACAGTACATATTGGCATTCATGCTTCCCTCAATGAACTGTAGTTCCCCAGTGCCGGCAGCACTCATGCAGCCCCAGACCATGACACTCCCACCACCATGCTTGACTGTAGGCAAGACACACTTGTCTTTGTACTCCTTGCCTGGTTGCTGCCACACACGCTTGACACTATCTGAACCAAATGAGTTTATCTTGGCCTCATTAGACCACAGGACATGGTTCCAGTAATCCATGTCCTTAGTCTTCTTGTCTTCAGCAAACTGTTTGTGGGATTTCTTGTGCATCATCTTTAGAAGATGCTTCCTTCTGGGACAACAGCCATGCAGACCAATTTGATGTAGTGTGCGGTGTATGGTCTGTGCACTGACAGGCTGACCCCCACCCCTTCAACCTCTGCAGCAATGCTGGAAGCACTCATACGTCCATTTCCCAAAGACAACCTCTGGATATGACGCTGAGCACAGGCACTCAACTTATTTCGGCGACCATGGCGAAGCGGAAGTGGAACCTGTCCCGTTAAACTGCATGGTCTTGGCCACCGTGCTGCAGCTCAGTTTCAGGGTCTTGGCAATATTCTTATAGTCTAGGCCATCTTTATGTAGAGCAACAATTATTTTTGGCAGATCCTGAGAGAGAGAGAGAGTTCCTTGCCATGTTGAACTTCCAGTGACCAGTATGAGAGAGTAATAACACCAAAAAGTAACATTTGCTCCCCATTCACACCTGAGACCTAAGAACACTAACAAGCCACATGACACCGGGGAGGGAAAATGGCTAATTGGGCCCAATTTGGACATTTTCACTTATGGGTGTACTCACTTTGTTGCCAGTGGTATAGACATTACTGGCTGTATGTTGAGTTATTTTGAGGGGACAGCAAATTTACACCGTTATAAAGCTGTACACTACTTTGCTACAATGTAAAGTGTCATTTCTTCAGTGTTGTCACATGAAATGGTATAACATTTTTATTTACAAAAAGTGGAGGGGTGTACTCACTTTTGTGAGATAGAGTGCGTGTGTGTAAGTTTTTTATATATATATATATATATATATATATATATATATATAGCCCTCAAATTTTCCAGCCCAGAGTGGAAAATGAGGGCTGACGAGGAGCTGGGCTCCCTGGGATCGGGGGAGGCTTGCACCGCCGGTGGCAGATCAGGGGCTGTTTTTTCAACGATCAACCCGAGGGAAGAGATCATGGAGGAAGAGGAGAGTCGCAGGATCACAGAGCACGGATAGCCCGCTGCCTCCTGACCCTGTGCCTGAGATAGGCAGAACACTGTTCCAATGCTGGGATGCGTTCTGTCTATCACAAGCATGGGGTTAGGAGGAGGCGGCGCTGTGTATGATGGCAAGCAGAGTGGAGGCAATTGCTGTTCCGGCGTGTGATCCCACGTCTCTCCTCTTCCTCTAGTCACGATCCGGCCGCCCTCTCTCTTTCTCTGCCCAGGCGAGGCTGCAATGGTGGGCACTGATAAAGTAGTTGTTAATATTTATTTTTGTAACTTAATTCTGCATAAAACATTTAAGTGTAATTTCATGAGATAATTTATTAGGGGGGGGGGGGGGGGGTTGGGTGGGGCAACTGGTGGCAAGTAACCCTTGAGGCCTGGGTAGTAGCCCAGGACTTGAAATTTTAAGCCCTGTAATATGTGTATGTATGAAGTGACTGCTAACTGCAGTCACATCTGCCTATGTACTGGACAATCCCATGATTCTCTGTCATTTCATCTTCGGCTTGAAGTAGGTCTCTCACAATTCCGGCAAACCATTTAACGCCAATATTTTCTACTGACACGAATATTGAAGGCTACCTGTTTCGGAACTCTCTTATGCTCTCTCATTTATAATAACAGATTCTGGTAGAGCTCAAAAATGTTTTTTTTTTTTTTTTTTTTATGTGGATTGGATAACTGAGTGTTGTTAGACAAATATTTCAATTGCTATCAAACTGCAAATAAACTGCTAAAACTGAGGTTCCTTATGTCAGAAAGTGTGATTTAATTATTTGCAGTCAGATTTATCAAGCTTCACTCATATGCCTCTTTGTGAACTACAGCCTCCCTTCACATGACTCTCTTCCAAGAAAACTCCCTCTGGGGAGGCAATATATGCGCATGCTTCCCGTCATTCCTCTTAACGCAATGATTATGTCTGTCTGATTGAAAACTGTACACTTTCTACCACCTCCAATGAATACAAAACACTCACAATGCATCTGGTAGCCAGAGTGCTATTAATGGCATGAAGGAGCACAGAACAGCAATTTTATTTACAATGAAAATATATTAAAAACATATAACATTCTTTGCTAATATTGACATGTGCCCTGTGGAATCACATAAAAGTGTAAGTCCCCTTCAAAAGAAAGTTGTGAATGCACAAATATGCAACGCAATAGATGTCATTGCCAACTTGGATTAAGATGTGAAAGTTCCAGGAGTGGCGTATTTTTATTTTTGTTCTTCACATCTTTGTGACAGGTCTCACAAAACACAAGTCTTTAATGATAATTTTTAATAATCAAAATAGTAATTGGATGATGGTAAACTGATTTATTATTATCCATCAGACACCAAACTTTTTATACAACTGGTTGAACTTTGATTAGTTGTTAAACTAAAATTTTCAGCTATATTCAAAGCGTATTATCAAATATTATTTTATATATACACATTTTGAAGAAATAAGTGCCCTTTCCTGAACCAGGTTACAGCAAGCAACTGCTATGCAGTTAACTGAACATATATCAAGGTTTTCCTCCTACAATTCATTTTCAAACACTTGTGCTTGGAAACTGCTAACCCTATGGCAACACATTGAGCCTTTAGGAAATACTTCTGAGAGAATATCTGTAAACTTTTGAAGACTTCAACAGTCAGTCCTTCTACAAACAATATTTCCATCATGGGTGCAATCACCAGCTTGTTTCCTACAGTTCACTGGGATTATTCAGTATCTGGTAAACGAACGTTGCAGGAGATTTTTATGAGCTACAATTTACCAATATACCTTTACATTGTAGTAAATATCACTGTCATAGCCAAACAGGGCTCATATAGTCCAGAAGCTTTAGAATCCTTAGTCACTAAAGGATGATTCACTGTCAGAGCTGTCTTCTGCTGCAAGTTCTTCATCAGGAACTGGGGCATTGGGAGTCCTAAGGAAGTAGAAAAATTAAATAAAAAATAAGTCACACATACCCTTCCAGGCAAAAAGCCACAAACACCCACCTGAATTTCACAAAACCTTATTTATAATGACATATTGTACTCCAGTTCACCAGGGAACAACAAAAGCCAAAGTAAGAAAAAACAAAACAAATCCTGTCCACAGCAACACACAAAATAGGATTCTCTCACACTCCCATTGCTGGGTGCTCATGGACTATCTTAAAGGGGTGCTAAATTTACCCTTGTTTTTTTTTCACCTTAAAGCGGATGTGCCACTAAAAAAATATATTAAAAGCCAGCAGCTACAAATACTGCAGCTGCTGACTTTTAATATAAGGAGTCCAGCGGTGATCGCAGCAGATGACGAGCCGATCGCTCGTCACCTTGCTGCTCCCCCCTCCATCCACGGTGAGGGAACCAGGAAGTGAAGCGCTCCGGCTTCACTGCCCGGTTCCTACGGCGCATGCTCGAGTCGCGCTGCGCCCGCCGATTGGCTCCCGCTGTGTGCTGGGAGCCGAGTGTTCCCAGCATACAACGGGGGACGGACGGGAGACGAGGAAAAAACCCGTCTTTGCCCGTATCGTAGGGCCGGAAGTGGGTGCAGATACCTGTCTGTAGACAGGTATCTGCACCCCCCTGAAAGGTGTCAAATGTGACACCGGAGGGGGGGAGGGTGCCGATCAGCGGGACTCCACTTTAGAGTGGAGATCCGCTTTAATGTGACCTATGCATTAAGGTGAAAAGACTTCTAGTGACCAGAACCCCCCCCCCCCCCCCCCCCCCCCGTTTTACTCACTTGAGCCCTGAAATTTCCCACAGTGGAGACGCGCTCTTCCTCTGCCCAGGTTTCTCTGTTCTTGATTGGATAGATTGATCAAATCCAATGACGCGGGCGCCGGGGCTGAGTCCTACATTCGGTGTCTATAGACACTGAATGCTGGACTCGGGAGCGTGCCCGCAAGGTAACCCCCCTAGAGAGCGCTTCTCCTAGGGGGTTATAGAATGCAGGGAGGAGCTGGCGAGGGACCCCAGAAGTCGAGGATCGGGGGCCACTCTGTGCATAACAAACTACACAGTTGAGTCAAGTATAACATGTTTATTATTTAAAAAAAAAAAAAAACACGTAGCTTTACAATCACTTTACTAGAACATGATACTATATTTTACTAGAGTTTTCCCCTATACACACACACACACACACGTTCTGCTTTTGGGATTTAAAGTGACTTACTCTAAAAGATCTGGATTAAGTCCTTCTGAAATCATTTTGTTTCTGATGGCCATCACTGGTACCCCCTATAACAGAAAAGGTAATATTTAATAGAATTACAACAACAGATGTACATCGTATAGATTGGAAGTCTCATGCAAAAGGAGAACTGAGGGAAACCAAAGCCTTTGTTATGCCACTAGTTATTTCTCTCCACTGAAAGGAATTATTGCCTTTTTTTTTGCAATTTGATAGTTTAGTATAGACAAGACATCCACCCCCAAGTCTACTTTTAAAGCCCAACTCCAATACACCTAAAAATTCTCCCTTGCAGTGGGGCTATGCCTGCAAGGGTTAACTGCTTGTTTAGTCTAGGGGGCAAATAGGCAATTCCCCATGCTCCAGAAGAGACCAATCCGTGGGTGTCCTCAGTTCCAGTTTAAGGCTTTGGATCCTGTATCAATTTGATGACATCAGAGAACCTTAAACTACCAGAGCATTGGGAGAAGAAGGCTGCAGGGACTGGTTTAGCAGTGCAGAGAAGCCTGCAGGAATGGAGATTCAGGTAAGTAAATCTGCTTTTCCATTTTCCCTAGACAGAGATCAGCAGTTAATTCTTGCAGTGGGGCTGGAGAATGTTTAGGTTTCCTGGAGTTCAGCTTTTAACCCCATTGTCCCATTCACACTGTGTTTGTAGCAATACACAATAAAATGTGCGTTACCACAATGCATGTGTCATTGATTGTAAATAGCACCCCAATCCCAACACACAAACCATGCATTGCATGGATAATAAATTAATAAAAAAAGTATCATGAATATTATTTTGAAGGCTGTAGTGCATTATCGATCCATTTATACTGAACAGGCTGGCCTAACGCACCCTATTATGTGCATTAACAAAACAACTAAAGGTGAATGGGCCCCAACTGATAAAGTGACTTCATGCTCCTGACTTTGCTGTATGTGGTTCATGAAACACCAAAGTGACTGGACATGATTACAAATGTTTTGGGATATAAGATAGTTCAGACGTGTGCATTTAAACTGCAATTAGCTTTTTGCCTAGAGGCAGTCATCTGAAGTCTTTGAATACATTGGGTTTAAAACTTCAGCAGCTCCAGCTCCTAGCTTCCTTAGCAATTACTATGGTTACATTTGCTGCAGCTCTCATCAAAGTACAGCACTGCCTTCATAAGTATACCCATGATAGGGATGTTTTACTTACCACTTGGACCATCTTCAGATATCTGGCATATCTAGGATCTTTAGCCACGGTTGCAACACTGTTTGTGTGTACTTCTTCCTTTTGTAAAGTGTTATCATTTATGGAATTCTGCTGCACCACCTGCCAACAATAGTAAAAAGTCTTTGAGTGGATAAAGCTTGTGTGCTGTTAGAGCCAGCAAACATTCTGTTGTGTATGCCAAAAACACTTTTCCTATTTCACCACACAAAACAAGGAAAAATCTCAATGAACGCATCTAACCTAGTATTAGCTTCATATCCTCACAAGTCAACCCCAACATAGCACCAAATGCTGACAATGATCCTTAAAAATAGATATAATATATATTTCAGATATACAGTATATCAGTCTGTAATAGGACTGCCGACGCCAAATGTAACTATTACAATCAGCTCTGCAAAGTAGGTGATGTATATGCAATGCTCAAAAGGGCTTTAAAAGATCCAGCCATGACTCAGTGCATGTCTGATCCTTTCCTAATTGCTGCCTATAAAGCATAACTGCTTGGTGCGCCAGGTTATCTGGATGACATCTGCTCATCTAGTCTGCATAGGAAGAGGAGGATAGAGAATCTCAGAACAATTTGCAGAAACCCTTTATACTCTGACACAGGTCACCAGGAGGCTACCAATGCTATCGTCCCAATTGCTCTCACAGATCCCTGCCTGCCCTGCACTCACGCCGGGAATAAGGGAGGTGCAGTGTCGTCATAGTTGGGATGGGGCATCATGTGGTAGGCTGCACTGTGATTCTCATCTGTGCCCAGATGCCAACCAATGATCTTGCTGCAAGTGAGAGCAAGAGAGTAGAGAAGTCGCCTACACTGCAGGGAGGTACTAGAGCTGGGTCAGGTTTCTTGAAAAGGTGATCTGCAAGGAACCTTTGCGGGAGGGGAGATGAGG
Source organism: Rana temporaria (assembly GCF_905171775.1). Lineage (NCBI taxonomy): Eukaryota > Metazoa > Chordata > Amphibia > Anura > Ranidae > Rana > Rana temporaria. The sequence continues at coordinate 221,586,075 of NC_053491.1, read as the reverse complement.
GGTGTGGAGGGGGGCTGTGTGCGCAGAGGTGGGGGATAGTGGTGCATTAGTGAAAAGCTGAGGGAGGCGTGGAAGTGTTATGTGGACAGCCTGTGAAAGAGAGCTGGACTCTGCACTCAGTACATAGCGCACCCCTGAACTCTGTAATCCGTATATAGCAATGCATAGCGCACAATGTACTTCTGGTATTTATTGCCTTTTAAGATCTTCCCACCATTGGATCCTGTTTGTTGGTGGGGGTGGAGGGTCAGGGCGTGATTGGGTTCCTGCACCGATTCTCTGGGACAAATAACTCTGGATGCGTTTATATCAGGGATAAGCAATTAGCGGACCTACAGATGTTGCCAAACTACAAGTCCCATGAGGCATAGCGAGACTCTGACAGCATCAAGCATGACACCCAGAGGCAGAGGCATGATGGGACTTGTAGTTTGGCAACAGCTGGAGGTCCGCTAATTGCTTATCCCTGGTTTATATAGTCTTACAGATACAACCAGCCCTTTGAGTGAAAACATAATGCTGATGTGGCCTGCAATGAAATGGAGTTTGACACCTCTGGTCTAACAGTATTATCTTATGAGCAATTTTACATAGGCATACAGAATTATATACTGAACATGTACTGTGTATATAATACGATTCCTAAATATATATGATCTGCATTTAAACAGTATATGGTCCATATAAAGACAAGCAGTCAAGCTAGTGGACCATAGGTGAATTTGCATGTTCAATGTTTTAGCACTGTGAAAATGGTCAAGCCATTATCTTTTGATGTCTGGCAGTGACAGTTGGATGCAGAGAAGGCATGTAATGTGACCAATTTACTAAATGATTTGACAATGTTCACATAATAAAATTGTATGTAATAAATTAAAGTGGTTCTAATAGCAAGACATTTTTCTTCTTAATGCATTCCTTACATTAGGTAAAAAAATGTCCCACTAGTTGCATTGCCCTCTTTCCTCCCTTTATACTTACCCGAGTTTAATCTCGATCCAGCACTGTTCCCAGCTGCAGCAGCGCTGGTCCCTTTCTCTCATAGGCTCATAAATCCTGTGAGGGGGAAGCTGAGCCAAACGGTGTGTGTCAATGGATGCACACAGCCTAGCTCGGGTGCAGGCCGCAGGTGCGCCACCATAGAAAATGGCTGGCACACAGAGAAGAGGAGGAGCCAAGAGTGCTAGCAGGTGACCTCAGAAAAGGAGGTTTTGGGTTGCTCTGTGCAATACCACTGCACAGAACAGGTAAGTATACCATGTTTATTAGTTTAATACAAAAAAAAAAAAACACTTTACGACCACTTTAACCAATTATGTGAAAAACAAATTCTTATTTGTTTATCTGCACATGATTGGATAGTAAAAGTGCATATTTACACAATTGAATGTGTGAAGATTCTCAGCTCACATTAGTAAATCAGTTGTAATGTACCAGGTGAATATTTGTCTAGTTGCTAATGAAAATAAATCACAGGATTACTCGTCAGCTACACTGAAAGAAAATCTTGAAGTTCATTAATCTGCCTTCCTTATAAATAAGTCTGCACACAGTACAATGGACAGTGATGCACTGATGAGCCTGATGGGAAGTCTACAGTATAAAAAACAAAACAGACAATTGCACTGTTGGTAACAATTTACTTACATCTGACTGGGGTGAAACTGTAAGGGATTCTGTATCGGCTTGTAATGATGGCACGTGTCCATTGGTAAGATTGGTAGGCAGAAGTTGTGTTTCAGCTTTCACATCTTCTAAGCCAGGAATGGAAGAAAGCTGGGGGCACAAAAGAAAAAAAAAACACACCTTAGCGACTGTAGATAAAGTCAGACAAATAGTTTGATTCATTAGTACATAATTTTGAACAAAAAAAAAAAAAAAATAGTTTCACAAACCTTTGCTTCTAAAATATTGAGAGTTGTTTCAATCTGTTGAATACGTAGAGAAAAGCCTGATAGTTTCTGAAGCAATAAAAGAGAAAAATGTTATAGAATCATAAAATTACTGTTTTACCTATATGAATAGCCATATACACAAAATACTACTCTCTGATAATCACGCAAGACATATAATTACAAACAAACCCACGTGAAACAACAAATGACCATTTACATAAACCATACAATATCATCACAATATAAGACATCTAGGCACGTATGGCACAGCAACATTTTAGCTTTAAGCCAGTCATAGATGACCCCAAGGTAACAGCCCTGCTTTGGGCTCTATCACCCTAGATGTGGGGAGCTTTTTCTGCACAAGAACAAAGCAAACAATTGCTTTCCATGTGCCTCGTTCACAACGTCATGGTGATGTGAAGTGCGGAAAAATGAAGACCCGCTGGAATTTTCCACAGCACAACATGCTGCATCCTTATCAAGAAAAGCTAGAAGCTCAGAGTGTCCTTTTCCAAGCTACTGACTTTACTTGACAAGGATCTGCTGGGAGTTGAACGCCCCAGACAGAGCACCACTCTCCAGCTTCTGGGCTTAGACTGTAGTGGTAGAGCTTGGGTAATACTTATTTTCTACAACTTGCTGCATGGCATGTCACTGCGGCTCAGCGGTGGCCAATACATGTTAATGAAGTTCCATTTTGTGACATTTCTATAAAGTTAAAAACAAAAAACAGTGTGTTGTGCAGAAACACAATGCGATTGTACACTAGCCTGTACATAAAAATGCTGCAGGCTGTGTGAACAAAGCCTTATAAATTAAAGAAGAATTAAAAAACAAATTAACCCCTTCTTACACCCTCCTGGGGCTCTTTAACTGGGTCTTTACACCCGAGGGCGAGACGGACATCTCGATCACAATCACTGCGATTGGCTGTCACAGTGATCACATGATCGGGAGCTCGTCCCATTGGCCCCTGACATAACCAGAGGCCAGGAGCTGTCTGTGACAGCACATTCAGTGTGCTGGGAGTGTACAGTGAGCACATGTGGTTGTTAAAGCCCACCACCCTGCTTGCTACTGCACATATGCATTACATGGCCAGTAAGAGATTAACCACTTCCATATCGGGCTTATTCTGGCACTCCTCTACTACATGTAAAAATCATCTTTTGTTAGAAAATTAATCAGAATATGTTTTTTTTTTTTTTTTCGCAACCCTAGGGAATAAAATGGCGGTCATTGCAACTTTTTATATCACACAGTAGTTGCGCAACAATTTTTTCAAACGCATCGCTTTATGAATTAAAAAAAATAACAAAACAGGAAAGTTAGCACAATTTTTTTGAATAATGTGAAAGATGATGTTACGCTGAGTAAATAGATACCTAACATGTCACGCTTTAAAATCGTGTACACTTGTGGAATGGCGCCAAACTTTGTTACTTAAAAATCTCCACGGCCGAAGCCTTAAAATATTTACAGTTTAGAGCTACAGAGGAGGTCTAGGTGCTAGAATTGTTGCTCTAGCTCTAATGTACACGACGATACCTCACATGTATGATTTGAATAACGTTTACATATGCGGTCGCTTCTGGGTGCCAGCACACAGAGACAGGGGCGCTTTAAAAAAAAAAAAAAAAATTATATTGTTTATTTTACTTTAAATGTTTTTATTTTTACACTTTCATTCCTTTTACAAGCAATGTAAACATCCCTAGTAATAGGAATGATGCGTGACAGGTCCTCTTTATGGAGAGATCTTTCCTCCAGGCTGGAAGGATTGAGATAAAAATAAAAATTATGAACACTCTTTCTTTCCAGCCGAGTTCTCGGCTTTGCTTACTTCCTCCGGTCGGGCGTGATGGCATAATGTCGTGCCCAGGCCTCCGAAGGTCAAAGAGATGACTGGAGACCATCTGGTCACTGGAAATCTGTATGATCAACGTCAGGCGGCAGCGGATTCCTTGTCTGGCTTGCCGATTGCACGGGCGAGCCCCAAGAAGGACGGGAGGGAGGATGTCCCCTCCTGCCACCTGTAGGAATGATCAAGCGGCTGAACTGCTGCCATGGTGGTTCTTACGGTGCACAGAATTGCCAGCTATAAAAGATATCTGAATGATGCCTGCAGCTGCAGGCATCATTCAGATATCCCCACTCAAAGTCGAAGACGTCATATGACGTCCTTGGGATGGAAGTGGTTAAAAGAGGAATTAAAAGGAAAACCAATAGTTGTATTACTTAAATGAGTAGGAATATAACAAACCTCTTCACACACAGTTGAGAAGCGATTGAGAAACTGCACTGTGTGCAGCACAAACTGATTCAGAAATGCGACAGTCCTCTTCTGTTGGATTGCTGGGACCTGAACAGAAGGACATGCAAGGTTAAAAGAGAATCGTATACAGTAGGAAGTTCATCAACAGGTCAATTTCATTTTGCATTTGGTTTTGGATGCAGGATGGATCCCCAAGAGCATGTGCATCTGCACCATCTTTGATGGAGGCTTCTGTCACAGAAATAGTTGGGCGTACTAAAATCGCAGTTACATTTGCTAAAATTTTGTTAACTTAATTTTTTGCTCCATGTTTCCTAACGCCTTGAGAAAATGAAGTTTTATAAACACTAAATACTGTACCAAGGGGAAACATAATGGCGACTTTGCCAGTGATAACTTCAGATGCAAATGTGCTCTACATCTCTCCATGTTTTAGGTCAGTTAGGCTGCTTTCACATTGGGCAGCGGAGCCGCGGTGACGGTAAAGCCCCGCTATTTTTAGCGCCGTTATACCGTCGTATTTCCCGCGATATTCGGGCGCTAGCGGTAAGGTTTTAACGCCCTCTAGCGGCCAAAAAAGGGTTAATACCGTTACCGCAGTTTCCCATTGATTTCAATGGGAAGGCGCGGTATAGGAGCGGTAAACACCCCGCTCCTATACCGCTCCAAAGATGCGGTTAGCAGGACTTTTGGAGCGGTCCTGCTACCGCACCGCTTCAGTGTGAAAGCCTTCGGGCTTTCACATTGAAGCCTGCAGGGCATGATTTTTTCATGCGGTATAGCAGCGCTATTTTTAGCGTTGTACCGCATGAAAAATGCCTCAATGTGAAAGGGGTCTTAGAGGGGTCTGTATAAATAAATGCACTGTTTCAATAGTACAAGTTTTTACATTACTCTAGACCAGGGGTCTCCAAACTGCGGCCCTTTGCGTGCCTTAATGCGGCCCTTGGGACACTATTCCATCCAACTCCAATGGGGCATAATTCTTGTTGCTGACAACAACGAGGCACTATTCCTCCAACTGACACCATCAATTCTTTCCATTGACACCAACCATGGGACACTAGTGGAGTCCCACTGACACCAAAGATATGGTATTATTTACTCCCACTGGACATTTTCTACTCCCCATGACCCTAGTCTGGCCCCCCTAAAGTCTGAAGGACTGTAAACTGGCCCTTTGTTTAGAAAGTTTGGAGACCCCTGCTCTAGACTGTACAGCATATTTATGATATACAAGTACTGGTATGGAGGAAAACAGCAGTGAAGAGACAGGAAAAAAAATATGAGTGGGAAGGCTCTTCACTGTTAAGTCTTTTCTGCAGTAAAAAACAAACTTGCCTGCCCATTCTCAACCTTCGGTGGAATGTTCACTGAGCTGAGATCGCCTAGCTCAAAGAAGGTTATCAGCACACCCTGGCATGGAATGAATGAACAGCCACGCACAGGAGAAGGAGTTTTTATCATTTGCGGCCAGCCAACGGAGGCTTGGGAGAAGATGTCGGGTGTTTTTTTTTGTTTGTTTTTTTCATTTGTTTTTTTGGATAGGAGTGTGGAAGGCTTGTCAGGTTTCTTTTGCCATCTGTGCCCATTGCTGAGGAATTCATATTCTCTGGTGACCATTATCACTGGGCAGAAAGATCTTTCTTCATGGATTATATGACCAGGGTATTTAATGTTGCCTAAAATAAACAGCGTAAAAAAAAAAAAAAAAAGTATGTGAACCTCTTGGGATTAACTCAGGGTTTGACAAATTTGCTTGGAATCTAGGAGCAAGCTAAAAAAGTTAGGAGCCAGAAAACGCGCCCCGTCCCGACGAGCTTGCGCGCAGAAGCGAACACATACGTGAGCAGCGCCCACATATGTAAACGGTGTTCAAACCACACATGTGAGGTATCGCCGCGATTGGTAGAGCGAGAGCAATAATTCTAGCCCTAGACCTCCTCTGTAACTCAAAACATGCAACCTGTAGATTTTTTTAAACGTCGCCTATGAAGATTTTAAAGGGTAAAAGTTTGTCGGCATTCCACGAGCGGACGCAATTTTGAAGCATGACATGTTGGGTATGAATTTACTCGGCGTAACATTATCTTTCATAATATTAAAAAAAAAAAAATGGGGATAACTTTACTGTTGTCTTATTTTTTAATTAAAAAAAGTGTAATTTTTTTCCCAAAAAAGTGCGCTTGTAAGACCGATGCGCAAATACGGCTAGACAGAAAGTATTGCAACGATCGCCATTTTATTCTCTAGGATGTTAGGATAAAAAATATATATAATGTTTTGGGGTTCTAATTAGAGGGAAGAAGATGGCAGTGAAAAATGACATTAGAATTGCTGTTTAACTTGTAATGCTTCACTTGTAATACCAACGGCTCACCACCAGATGGCGCCAGTCGGCTTACCTGTAGGTCAAGGGTGTCCAAACTTTTTTCAAAGAGGGACAGATTTGATGAAGTGAACATGCGTGAGAACCAACCATTTTGCCTGACATTCTTTGAGCCGTTAAAATTCGATCTAAGTGTGTTTATTCAAGCACCAATACACTGCACAACAAGAATTCTCTTGCCTTTGTGTCTGTGTGCGAGAAAAGAGATAAGCGTGGGCGTGTTATTTGGATATACCGTATTTATTGGCACCTTCACTTTAACCACTTGAGAGCCATATTTATTGGCACCTTCACGTCCACAGCGCGGCTCTCAAGTGACGGGTGGACATCCCTGGACGTCCTTTTATGTGCATTACCTGCGCGCGCCGCTGGGGGCGCGCAGCGGGTAAACTCTGTGCCCGGCGCATCGCTGAGAAGCCGACGCGTGTGCCTGGCGGCCGCGATGTCCGCCAGGTACCCGCGATCGGCAGTGACAGCAGGGACGTGGAGCTCTGTGTGTAAACACAGAGCTCCACGTCCTGTCAGGGAGAGAGGAGACCGATCGGTCACCTCCCCCAGTTAGTCCCCTCCCCCCACACAGTTAGAACACACCCAGGGAATACATTTAACCCCTTCCTTACCTCCTAGTGTTAACCCCTTCACTGCCAGTCACATTTATACAGTAATTAGTGCATTTTTATAGCACTGATCGCTGTATAAATGTGAATGGTCCCAAAATTGTGTCAAAAGTGTCCGATATGTCCGTCGCAATATCGCAGGCCTGACAAAAAAAAAAAAATCATAAATCTATCCCTTATTTTGTAGGCGCTATAACTTTTGCGCAAACCAATCAATATACGCTTATTGCGATTTCTTTAAACAAAAATATGTAGAAGAATATGTATCGGCCTAAACCGAGGAAAAAAAAATTGGGATATTATTATAACAAAAAGTAAAAAATATTGTGTTTTTTTTTCAAAATGTTCTGTCTTTTTTTTGTTTTTAGCGCAAAAAATAAAATAAAAAAATTGCAGAGATGATCAAATACCACCAAAAGAAAGCTCTATTTGTGGGAAAAAAAATGATAAAAATATAATTTGGGTACAGTGTATGACCGCGCAATTGTCATTCAAAATGCGTCAGCGCTGAAAGCTGAAAATTGGTCTGGGCAAGAAGGGGGTTTAAGTGCCTAGTAATGAAGTGGTTAAGAGGGAAGTTTCAGGAAAAAAACGTATAATTTTAAATAAAGAACTGTGAAGCAAAATAAGGGTCAGTGCCCATCTGCAGACCCCCAATTGCCAGAAAGGCAGCACCCACCATTGCCATCAGTGCAGCCTTGGAGTGGACATGGAGGGGGCAGGACGAGCGCCAAAGATATTCTACAGGAGAATCTCCGGTTTACAAAGCGGCCTCTTTAAGAGAAAGTCCCGCCTCCTTTGATGGACAGAACAGTCGTCCAATGGCAGCGCCGGAGACGGGACTTTCTATTACAGAGGCTGCCGTGTAAACAGGAAATCCTCCTCCTGTGTTCATGGCACTTGTCCCGACTCCTCCCTCCGAGGCAGCCAGCCTATATATCTTTTGTGGCCCGAGCGCTGGGAGATCGTCCGGGGCCACATATTATATATATGTTTATATAACCAGGCGGGCCCGTTCAAAACCGGAGCTCTGGCCGTACTTTGGACATGCCTGCTGTCGGTAAAAGTGTTTGTATAGGGCAGTGATGGCGAATCTTGGCACCCCAGATGTTTTGGAAATACATTTCTCATGATTCCCAACTACACTGCAGAGTGCATGAGCATCATGGGAAATGTAGTTCCAAAACATCTGGGGTGCCAAGATTCGCCATCACTGGTATAGGGTGTACAACCACTTTAAGCTGATAACACACAAAGGCCTCTTGCTTGCAATACTCCTGTGTTTGAGCATCTACTTTTTCAAGGTTTTTTTTTTTTTAATATATTTGCGCATATTTTCATGCATTTTCGCACATATGCGTTTGCATAAATTCACGTAAACTTGTAAATGGGCATTTGCGCATTTTTTTTAACTAAAGAATGCACAGCAATTTTTTACGCGCCTGTGTGCATATTACATTGAATGGGCTGTATTTTAGCTCAGGAAAAAAAAGGCTGTACTGAGCTTATTCAAGCTGCAGTATGCAAGAGATTAAACAATTCTAGTTTCTTGTGTCTTTATTGCCACAACCATTAAACATTCACAGTACTGGAGGAAAAAAAGCGAAGCCTTGTAGTCAATAGCTGGTTGAATCTTATTTGGCAGTGGCTCCTCCCATAGCTCTGGATCAGAGCTGCACAACATTTGGCGATTCCTCTTTACAAAACTGCCTCAGCTTAGACACATTTGTAGGATGTCTGGTGTGATCAGCTCTCTCAAAGTCATTCCACAGCATTTCTATGGGGTATCTCTATTGGGTTCTTTTTACCTAGGCCTGGGAACTATCCAAAGTTGGTATTCCTAAGGCCCCTTTCACACGGGGCGGATCAGTAATGATCCGCCCCGTGAACCTCAGCGGGGATCACTGATCACTGATCACAGATGACAGGGCGGTCCCCGCACACTGTGCAGGGACCGCCCTGTCTTTTCTCCGCTCTCCCCTATGGGGGGGATCGGATGAACACGGACCGTCTGTCCGTGTTCACCCGATACAATCCGCCAGACGGATAGAAAAGTAGGTTTTTCCTCCGTCACACTTTGGCGGATTGGAGCGTGTCGGATGTCAGCAGGCATATCCATAGAGGAGCACGGAGCGCCCGTTCAGGTCCGCCTAAAAAAACTGGCAGGCGGACCTGAACGGGCCCTTAGACTAGGGCAGAGAGAAGGGTGGGTGAGCCACGGCATTATCTGTGCGCCATAGTGAAACCGAGAGGGGCATATTGTAAACATGATCTGGCCACCTGAAGTTAAATTTGGAGCATCTAGCAGGGGAAAAGTTAAATCTAGCGTCAGTCCTCCTCCACCCCCTGACAGTACAGAAATGGAGGACCAGAAACTGCAGTACTTCTCATGTACACCATCACTTAGGCTACTTTCACACTGAGGCGATTTTCAGGAGCTTTAGCGCTAGAAATAGCCTCTGAAAAGCACATCCCATTAATTGCAGCGTGTCTTTCACACTGGGGCGGTGCGTTTGCGGGACATTACGAAAAGTCCTGCAAGCAGCATGCTTAGGGTGGTTTGGGAGCGCTGCATATAGCACTCCCAAAATGCCTTGCCCATTGCAATGAATGGGTAGTGCTTCCAAAGCGCCACAAAACAGGACGTTTTACAGTTTTTGGGGGTAAAAAGCACCTTGCTAGCAGCCAAAAAGCACAGCTAAAACAGCGTTAAAGTGCCACAAAAACGAGCAGCGCTTTAGCGCTAATGGCCAGGCACTGCCAGCGTGAATGGGGTCTTAAACGTCATTACAACCAGGACACTATGTTTCAATAGGCATGTACCAAGGCACCCACACACATATCACTGCCATGGATGGGGGGCAGCAAGAAGGATGTTTTAACTCTTACGCCTCAGGTGTCCTGGGCGTTTACCCAAATGCCTTTTCTCCTGGCAGGAGAAAAGCAGCATTAAAAAAAAAAAAATGCACCTAAAGCCAGGTTTTGCATACACGTTTGTTCATTTCAATAGTCAAAACATGAATTTATACTGGACATCAAACTAAATGCTCAATCACTTGCTACGCTATTGCTTGGGTGCATCAACATGCGTTTACTGCATTTTTTCCCCCGGCTGGAATGCTCAAGTGATTTGTTTTCTGTCTCTAAACACCTATCTATGCATGGACATATAGGCCAACATGGGGGAGCATTTAGAGGCAGCAAAAATAATCAAACGTCATTAAAGTGATTGGAAAGGTAAATAATAAATAAATAAATAAATTATAATAAAAAAAACATGTCTTTACTACCTGCTCTGTGCAACCCCCCCCCCCCCCCCCCCTTCCCCACTCTCGTATTGCAAGAGATAAATTAAGGTAAAAAATGTTAAGGCTTTTCAGTCACTTTAAAAGTGAAGTTTGATGCCCAGTGTGTATGAGGCCTATAACCAACATTAACCGCTTCAGCCCCGGAAGATGTTACCCCCTTCCTGACCAGAGCACTTTTTACAATTTGGCACTGCGTCGCTTTAACTGACAATTGCGCGGTCGTGCAACACCGTACCCAAACAAAATTGACGTCCTTTTTTCCCCCACAAACAGAGCTTTCTTTTGGTGGTGTTTGATCACCTCTGCGGTTTTTATTTTTTGCGCTATGAATAAAAAAATTCAATACTTTTTGCTATAATAAATATCCCCAAAAAATATATATAAAAAAACATTTATTTTCCACAGTTTAGGCCGATATGTATTCTTCTACATATTTCTGGTAAAAAAAACGCAATAAGCATTTATTGATTGTTTTTTGCTCAAAATTTATAGCGTCTACAAAATAAGGGATAGAATTATTGTATTTTTTTTATAATTTTCTTTTTTTTTTTACTAGTAATGGCGGTAATCTGTGATTTTTATCAGGACATTATGGTGGACATATCAGACACTTTTGACAAATTTTTGGGACCATTGGCATTTTTACAGCGATCAGTGCTATAAAAATGCACTGATTACTGTAAAAATTTCACTGGCAGTGAAGGGGTTAACACTAGGGGGTGAGGAAGGGGTAAATAATGTTTCCTAAAGTGTGTTCTAACTGAAGGGGGATGGGACTGACTAGGGGAAATGACAGATCCCTGTTCCTACTTTGTATGAACAGACGATCCGTCATTTCTCCCCCTGAAAGAACCAGGAGCTGTGCGTTTACACTAAGGATGAGCTCCGGCGTGTTCGCATTGAACACGTGAGGAGCCCGCCAGGAAGACGGCACCCGCGCTGCGCTAATCACAGCCAGGCAGACATTTCCCGATGCTCGGCTGCAGAGATCGGGAAATGTCTGCCTGGCTGTGATTAGCGCAGCACGGGTGCCGACTTCCTGGCGGGCTCCTCACGTGTTCAATGCGAACACGCCGGAGCTCATCCTTAGTTTACACACACAGCTCCCGATTCTCGCTCTGTCACGAGCGATCACGGGTGCCTCTGGCGGCGCACGTGTGCCTCTAGTGGCCACAAGGCGAAGTGACATTTTATAACGTGATTTCGTCCAGCCGAGCCAACCTGCCGCAGTGAAACTGCGGCGGCTGGTCGGCAAGTGGTTAAAGAGGATCTGTGATTTTTATCAGGACATTATGGTGGACATATCAGACACTTTTGACAAATTTTTGGGACCATTGGCATTTTTACAGCGATCCGTGCTATAAAAATGCACTGATTACTGTAAAAATTTCACTGGCAGTGAAGGGGTTAACACTAGGGGGTGAGGAAGGGGTAAATAATGTTTCCTAAAGTGTGTTCTAACTGAAGGGGGGATGGGACTGACAGGGGAAATGACAGATCGCTGTTCCTACTTTGTATGAACAGACGATCCGTCATTTCTCCCCCTGAAAGAACCAGGAGCTGTGCGTTTACACTAAGGATGAGCTCCGGCGTGTTCGCATTGAACACGTGAGGAGCCCGCCAGGAAGACGGCACCCGCGCTGCGCTAATCACAGCCAGGCAGACATTTCCCGATGCTCGGCTGCAGAGATCGGGAAATGTCTGCCTGGCTGTGATTAGCGCAGCACGGGTGCCGACTTCCTGGCGGGCTCCTCACGTGTTCAATGCGAACACGCCGGAGCTCATCCTTAGTTTACACACACAGCTCCCGATTCTCGCTCTGTCACGAGCGATCACGGGTGCCTCTGGCGGCGCACGTGTGCCTCTAGTGGCCACAGGGCGAAGTGACATTTTATAACGTGATTTCGTCCAGCCGAGCCAACCTGCCGCAGTGAAACTGCGGCGGCTGGTCGGCAAGTGGTTAAAGAGGAAGTCAGTATAAAAATGTAAAGTCAGCAGCTCCAAATACTGTAGCTGCTGACTTTTAATATTAGGACACTTACCTGCCCAGAGATCCCACGATTTTGCACCCCTAGCCAATTTGCCAATCGGCTTTGGGTGCAGGCGCTGGCATCTGTAGTAAGGGAAACAGGAAGTGAAGCCTTGTGGCTTCACAGCCCATTTCCTACTGCACGTGTGCGAGTCGCACTGTGTTTTCTGAATGGTCCTGCCGTCTTTTGGGACCTGTGTGTGTCCCAGGAGGCAGTGGGGGAACGGAGTTGGGTCTGGAAAGGTCATAGATCGCTGAGCGGCCATCTTATCCAGAAGTAGGAGCAGGTACCTGTCAAAACCAGGGACCCACTCCTCCCCTCAATTTTTTGCGCTATGACCCACTCCTCCCCCCAATAAGTGCAAAATGTGGCAGTGGAGTGAGGGAGCGAACAAGCTGAGCTTCACCTTTTGGGTGGAGCTCCACTTTAAGGGCCGATTTACACCAGATTGTGGTGTGGGAAAAGCACGTTCCTTGCATCTTTCTGTGTTCAAAATGCACTGTCTTTGTAATCTACTGCCTGCAGGTACCAATACATTTTTAACAGCAGCCCAAACGCAGATTACAAACGCACTCAATCACATCATACAAGTGATTTGGTGCATGCATTACTTTTTGTGCATTCCATACAAATGGACTATCTAATCCTAAAAGCTTAACTCTAGGCAAATATAAAAAAGGACACAAATTAATTCAGCTGTGCGATCCTAAAAGTAAAACTATAGGATAATAATGAACAGTAGCTCCATGTCTGTTTAGTCAGGTACAGCATGCCTGTGTAGCTCTCTCAGTGAACACAGCAAATAAAATAAGTAGAAAAGCACAGCTATAAATTAACTAACCTTAGTAAGGTCTATCCCAGAGCCAACTATGGGAAGCCCATCTTCATCCATCTCTGCAGCTCCACTTCCTACTACAGTCACATGTCAGCTCTCGTGATGTAAAGCAGTGAGGATCTCTAGAAGCTGAACGCGCCATCTTTGATGTGGGTTTCCCTTACAAACACATCTCCAGAAAGCTCAGCTCTTACTAATACATCGTCACTACCATGGGTGTATTTAAATCTCACTAAATAGCAGTTTACTTCACTTTCTGCTTTATTTTTAACGAGGACATTGGAAAGCACTAAAAATCGTAGCAAGGCAATACATATCAGTGAAGTCAAGTCTGCAGAAAAGGAGAAATCGGCCATTTTGTCGGTGATTGCCTCAGATGCAAAAATGCTGTTCATACAGAATCTCTATGTATTAGGTCTATTAGAGGGGCATGCACAAATAAATGTAGTTTCAATAGTAGAAGTCTTTACATTACCCTAGATTGCATAACCCTAATAGGATTGTATCTATGACATTTAAGTCCTTTAAATGAGTGGCGTGTAGGGTTGTCACTATTACTTCAAGCCACACTCCAACACTTAAAGGGTTTGTAAAGGAAATTTTGTTTTCATCTTAACCACTTTAGCCCCGGGCCTGTTTTTCAGAGTCGGTGTTTACGAGACAAAACCATTTTTTTTTGCTAGAAAATTACTTAAAACCCCCAAACATTATATATTTTTTTTTCTAACACCCTAGAGAATAAAATGGAAGTCATTGCAATACTTTTTGTCACACCGTATTTGCGCAGCGGTCTTACAAGCGCACTTTTTTTTGAAAAAATTCACTTTTTTAAATGAAAAAATAAGACAACAATAAATTTGGCCCAATTTTTTTATATATTGTGAAAGATAATGTTACGCCGAGTAAAATGATACCCAACATGTCACGCTTAAAAATTTCGCCCGCTCGTGGCATGGCGTCAAACTTTTACCCTTAAAAATCTTGATAGGCGACGTTTAAAAAATTCTACAGGTTGCATTTTTTGAGTTACAGAGTAGGCCTAGGGCTAAAATTAATGCTCTCGCTCTAACGATCGCGGCGATACCTCACTTGTGTGGTTTGAATACCGTTTTCATATGTCGGCGCTACTCGCGTATACGTTCGCTTCTACGCGCGAGCTCGTCGGGACGGGGCGCTTTAAAAAAAATTTTTTTTGCTTTTCACATTTATTTTTATTTATTTTACAATTTTTAACACTGAAAAAAAAAAAAAAAAAAATTATCACTTTTATTCCTATTACAAGGAATGTAAACATCCCTTGTAATAGAAAAAAGCATGACAGGTCCTCTTAAATATGAGATCTGGGGTCAAAAAGACCTCAGATCTCATATTTAGGCTTAAATGCAAAAAAAAAAAAAAAAAAAATTTGGAAATGTCATTTTTTCAAATGACAAAAAAAAAAATGTTTCTTTAAGACGCTGGGCGGGACTGACGTTTTGACGTCACTTCCGCCCAGCGGAGCTATGGGGACGGGCGAAGGAGATTTTTCCTTCAGTCTCGTCCCCGCTCAGCTGCCGGATGGTCGCGATCTCCTCCGCCGCTACCGACGGCTCCGGTAAGCGGCGGAGGGCGCGGAACAGCGGCGGGAGGGGGGGGGCCCCTCTCCCGCCACCGATAACGCCGATCTCGCGGCGGATTCGCCGCGGAGACCGCCATTATCGTTAACACGGCCGCCCACAGAAGAGATGAATATCTCGATTGTGGCAGCAGCTGCTACCGTTACCGAGATATTCATCTCTAAAGTGATGACGTATAACGGCGGTGGGCGGTCGGCAAGTAGTTAATAGCTTCCTTTACCTTAATGCAGTGCTGTTTTCATGTCCTCATTGTTCGTTTTTGCTCTCAAGTTGCTGTAATTCCTCTCTGATCTCCACACTTCCTGGTTGTCTGTTTCCTGATAACCACAGTACTGGGAGCTTTCTCTCTGTGGTCACTAATCAAGGAGGTGTGATTACTGTGTGTCTAAAAGCCCTCAGCACCAATCAGTTTCGTTTTCCAAACCATCACTGCCCTGTATTGGCTCTGTACATCACAGAAGCAGGAAACAACATGCAACAACGAAACTAGAAACTGCAGGTTCATTATATGATTTATTTTTTCAATTTTTAAAAGGAATCAGTTAACTATTATGTCTCTATACCCTGTAAACAGTCATTTCATAAAACATTTTTTTTTCCTTTACAACTCCTTTAAGTGGCACAAATACACTATTTTACCATAGGATTGTAACTAGGGTTGTCCCGATACCGATACTAGCATCGGTATCGGGACCGATACCAAGCATTTGCCCCAGTACTTGGGCAAATGCTCCCGATGCTTCACCCGATACTTGTACTGTCGGCGGTGATCAGTGCGTGGGGAAGTCTCAAGCACCGATCACCGCTGTATAGATTAAAAAAAATTAATTTCTCCGCTTCTCTCTACACCCCTCCCCCCACGCGGCTTTCAGGTGCTTTAAAATCAGCAGTGATCCATGCTTGTAACTCCCCCACACACGATCACCGCTGACTGTCCCGTGTCCTCCTCCAGCCCCCCTCCGTTTTGCTGCAGTCTGTCTCCCTCCCTCCGTGTATCCCCCCCGTGTTTCTCTCCCCTTCCATGCTCCTCCTCCACCCCCTGGAAATGTCAGGATGGAGAGCGGGGTAGGAGCCGGTAAATCCGGCTCCTTACTGCTCCGAATGGACAGAGTGAGTGATCACTGACTCTGTCTATTCACATTACTGAAACATTGTAACCTGTGTTTACAATGTTTCAGTTTATGAATGAAGAGAAGCTGCTGTCTTCTCTCCTTTCATTTTCAGCTGATGCTGCTGAGAAAGGGACAGGGGAACATGTGTCCCTAGTCCCTTTCCCTGACTCAAAGGGAAGATGTCAGAGGTCTGTTAAGACCCCTGATATTTTAACAAAGCCCCCCCAACAGGGCTGGAAAAAAAATAAAAAAAATAAAGAATAAAAAAACAAAAGAATAAAAAAAATTATTATAGAAAATAAAAAAATTAAAGAAAAAACACACTGACACGGTCCACCGTCCACCCCCCCCCCCCCCCCTTAAAAAAAAAAAGCATTATAAATAAAAAAAATTGTAAAAAATTAAAAACAAATTGTTAAAGATAAAAAAAAAAAAAAACTACTGACACATGTGCCGCTGTCACATGAGATAAAAAAAAAGTATCGGTATTCGGTATCGGCGAGTACTTGAAAAAAAGTATCGGTACTTGTACTCGGTCTTAAAAAAGTGGTATCGGGACAACCCTAATTGTAACAGACCTGGGACATCTTTGGTCACTCCAAAGAGAATAGTAATGCCGCGTACACAGACATCTCAAGTCTCCCGCGAGTCGTGGGAGTCTCCCGCATTTAGCTATGGGCTCCCAAACACCTGCGAGTGCCGGGCGATCTCCCATGTTGGCCTGTCACTCAGCCACAGACAGAGTAGCCTGAGCGGCCAAATGGAGTATTAGTTTGGCTTGAGGGGTGGCTATGTCAGTTTCATTCCGGGACACTGTATTGTCCTGGAATGAATGTGCCCGGGACAGACCTGCAAAATGCGGGACTGTCCAGGGGCAATCCGGGACATGTGGTCACCCTACCCCTCACCCTCCTGTAAGGCCCTGTTCTGTTCTGAGCCACATTCCTGTCTGAATATTGTGTCTGATTTCAGGCGGACTGAAACACAGACACATGATTCAAAACCCAAACTGTCTGGGTGAATCAAGGGAAGATGGCAACCCTAGTGGCATGACTCTTTATTGTTATATCTTTTCTGCAATAAAACAAACTTACCTGTTCATTCTCAACCTTCTTTAGAGCTCTTTCACACTTGCTGTGAAGTGTGGTACAGCTGTGAAGGGCAGTCCGCTTTTGGAACACTTTTCAGAGGGCATTTGACAGGCAGTGAGGTGTGGCATTATAACACCTCCTTACCAGTGTATTTAATTCCACAATGTTTGACATGATGTATCACCTGTCAAATTCTGCACCCTGTGTTAAGCCACAATCGCGTCATGTATAAAACAGCCCCACACCACAATGTTCCCACCTTCAAACTTCACTGTTGGTATAGTGTTTTTGGGGTGATGTGCAGTGCCATTTGACCTCCAGACATGGTGTGTATTAGGGCATCCAAAGAGTTACATTTTGGTCTCATCTGGTCAGACTATATTTTCCCAGTATCTCACAGGTTTGTCTACATGTTGTGCAGCAAACTTCAACATGCTCTTTCTTCAGCAAAGGAGTCTTGTGTGGTGAGCATGTGTACAGGCCATGTTCAGAAATCTTGCTAGGAGCACCTGGTCATGGCCAGTTTATGGTGAAATTATGTTCTTTCCACTTCCAAGTTATGGCCCAACAGTGCTCACTGGAACATTCAGAAGTTTAAAAATCATAATATAACCAATGCCATCAGTATGTTTTGCAAAAATAAAGTTGAGAAGGTCTTGTGAGAGCTCTTTGCTTTTACCCATCATGAGATATTTCTTGTGTGACACCTTGGTAATGAGACACCTTTTTATAGGCTGAGACTGAACAAGCTGATATTGATTTGCACGGACAAGGGGCAGGATTGCTTTCTAATTACTGATAGATTTTAGCGGGTGTCTTGGCTTTCTATGCCTCTTTACACCTTCCTTTCTTCACGTGTTCAATTCTTTTTTCCCTGTGTCATTCCATTTATTACACAACAGGGCTTTTTTTCAGGTGGAACTCAGTTCCACCACCTCTGGCTCAGACCCTTTGGTGCCTGCTCACCACAATCACTTGTAAACACAGAAGTCTGGTTTCTTTGTGTACAAGTCACAGCTCTGCACTCTGTGTGTAACCCCCCTGAACTCTGTATGTAATGCAATCCTCGTATGTAATGCCCCTTTAAGACCCTTCTACTGTTTGTGAAATCTGAACGGGGTCGTGGTTGAGTTCCTGCACCTATTTTCTGAGAAAAAAAAGCTCTGATTACACATAACTTAATTTTTGAACGTATTAGTTTTGTTTTCTTTGTATGTATGGATTTCATTGGTTGTCACGAATATGTGGTGAACATTTCCTGTCAAAGCACCTTTAAAAATATATTTACCTAGAAAAATGGTGACTTGTTTAATACTTATTCTACCCACTGTAAATCCTATTTGGGCCACAAAAGTAAAAAAACTAGAAAGTGGCCCTGTGGAATTGTCACCCATTTGTTTATAAATAATTTATATTAATGAGGATTAGGACTCTGATAAGAAACTAGCCTGCCTATGAACTGATTCAGTTGCTCCACTTGTTGCCATAAAACGCTAGTAAACTCCGCTTTTTAACTTATACCTACGGGTAAGCCATAAAATAAGGTGCACCGTTTAGAAGATATTCACGTGTAGCAGCCGGTGATGTCACTGCATTCTGAATGGATGACACACTCGAGTGTGGGATCGGTGGTGACTTTATCACTTGCCTGACGAAGGGGTCCTGCGCGACCTCGAAACGTTGCACCATTGTGATGTTTGTTTTGCATTAAAAAATTTTTTGGACGTAATTGGACGATCCTTGGTGTGCTGGCGAATATGTTAGTTTAGTGGGGACAGTGTGGTGCTGGATGGATTGGTTTTATAGGCAAGTCTGTCATAATGTTCTAGTGTTCGGTGTACACTAGAACATTATGACAATAACCAATCATCCAAGATGCAATCGGATATTTCCTGGATCAACTTTACCTATAAATGTTTGTATCCAGTTATATTATGTACATTTAGGAAAGAATCCAGGCCTATTTAGTGATATGATTCTTTAAACAAAGCATTGAAAAGTATACATACCCCCTGAAAATTTTGTCATATTACAACCAAAAAACTTAAATGTATTTTATTGGGATTTTATCTGATAGACCAACACAAAGTTCCACATAATTGTGAAGTAAAAGGAAAATGATAAATGGTTTTCATTTCTTTTTTTTTTACAAATAAATATCTGAAAAGTGTGGTGTGCATTTGTATTCAGCCCTCTTTACTCTAAGGGCCCTTTCACACATACGGACAAGCGGTCCGTTTATTACAAGTCCGTTTACGGACTTGTAATGTATCCCTATGGGATTGCAGATGTTAGCAGATGATGCATCCGCTAACGTCCGCAACCATCCGCGTCCGCAAAGATCCGCTTTTGCGTACGGAAGAAAACCCTATTTTTCTTCCGTCCGGCGGAACGGATCGGATGAATATGGACACACGGTCCGTATTCATCCGATTCCCCATAGGGGAGAGCGGAGGAGAGACAGGGCGGTCTCTGCACAGTGTGCGGGGTCCGCCGACAGCTCAGCGGGGATTTACGGAGGAATCCCCGCTGAGCCAAACGGGCTAACGGAGCGGATCAATACGGATCCGTTCCGTGTAAAAGAGCCCTTATACCCCTAACTAAAATCTAGCAGAACCTTCAGAAGCCACCTAATTAATAAATAGTGTCCACCTGTGTGCAATTTAATCTCAGTATAAATACAGCTGTTCTGTTCCGCCTTCAGCGTTTTTTTAGAGAACATTAGGGCCCTTTCACACGTACGGACCGTATGTCCGCATTTTCATCCGTCCGTTTGCGGATAAAAACGGGACATACATGGGTCCCTATGTGATTACGGGTGTCAGCGGATGAACATCTGCTGACACCCGTAATTTGTCCGCCTCCGCAAAGGTCCGCATTTGCGGACGGAAGAAATCCTATTTTTCTTCCATCTGCCGGATCGGATGAACATGGATATACGGTCCGTGTTCATCCAATCCCCCATAGGGGAGAGCGGAGGAAAGACAGGGCGGTCCCTGCACAGTGTGCGGTGACCGCCCTGTCAGCTGCCAGCTCAGCGGGGATTTTACGGAGGATCCCCGCTGAGCTTTGCAGACACACGGAGTGGATCATTACTGATCCGCCCCGTGTGAAAGGGCCCCTAATGAGCAAACAGAATCACGAAGGCCAAGGAACACACCAGACACGTCAGGGATAAAGTTGTGAAGACGTTTAAACTAGGGTTAGGTTATAAAAAAAATGTTTTTTGTATATCTCACTGTTCAAATCCATTATCTGAAAATGGAAAGAGTATGACATAACTGCAAACCTACTAGGACATGGCCGTCCACCTAAACTGACAGGCTGGGCAAGGAGAGATTTAATCAGAGAAGCAGCTAAAAGGCCTATGGTAACTCTGGGAAAGCTGCAGAGATCCACAGCTCATGTGGGAGAATCTGTCCACAGGACAACTATTAGTCGTGCACCCAACAAATCAGGCCTTTATGAAAGTTGCAAGAAATCTATTGTAGAAAGAAAGCCATAAGAAGTTCCGTTTTCACTTTGTGAGAAGCCATGTGGAAGACACAGCAAGCATGTGGAAGAAGGTGCTCTGGTCAGACGAGACCAAAATTTAACTTTTTTTGTCCCAAAAGCAAAACTCTATGTGAGTCGGAAAACTAAACACACTAAACACACCATCCCCACCGTGAAACATGGTGGCGGCAGCATCAAAGTTCTATAAACATTCCTCCGTCAAGAACGCGATGATGTACAACACTATGACGAGCCGAGAAAATGAAGTTGAATGCTTCCGAGCATGCGGCGAATTGTTTCCGAGCATGCGTTGGAATTTTGCATGTTGGAATTGCTACAGACGATCGGATTATCCAATAGGAATTTCTTTTTTTCGTCGGAAAATTTGAGAACCAGCTCTCAATATTTTGTTGGCGGCAATTCCAACAGCAAAAGTCCGATGGAGCATACACACGGTCGGATTTTCCGTTCAAGAGCTCACATCGGACTTTTGCTGTCGGAATTTCCGATCGCGTGTAAGAGTCTGCAAAAGACTTGAGACTGTGGTGGAGGTTCACCTTCCAGCAGGACAACAATCCTAAACATACAGCCAGGGCTACAATGGAATGGTTTGGATCAAAGCATATTCATGTGTTAGAATGGCCCAGTCAAAGTCCAGACCTAAATCCAATTGAGAATCTGTGGCAAGACTTGCAATTTGCTATTAACAGACGCTTTCCATCCAATCTGACAGAGTTCAGGCTATTTTGCAAAGAAGAATGGGAAAAATGTCACTCTCTAGATGTGCAAAGCTGGAAAAGACATATAGGGCCAGATTCACAGAAGAGATACGACGGCGTATCTCCTGATACACCGTCGTATCTCTTGTCGTATCTATGCGGCTGATTCATAGAATCAGTTCCGCATAGATAGCCCTAAGATCCGACAGGTGTAATTGACTTACACCGTCGGATCTTAGGATGCAATACTTCGGCCGCCGCTGGGTGGAGTTTGCGTCGTTTTCCTGCGTCGGGTATGCCAATGAGCATTTACGGCGATCCACGACGGTTTTTGCGCTTGTTACGTCGTCGCTAGTAATTTTTTCCCGTCGCAAAGTTAGTCATGCTTTAACATGCCTTAACTTTACACGAGCCATGTTAAAGTATGGCCGTCGTTCCCGCTTCGAATTTCAACTTTTTTTTGTTTTTGCGTAACACGTCCGGGAATACGAAACGCCGTAACTCACGTCGCCGTTCAAAAAAATGACGTCACATTGCGCAAAGCACCGAGGGAATTTCAAAACTGAGCACGCGCAGTACGTCCGGCGCGGGAGCGCGCCTAATTTAAATGGTACACACCCCATTTGAATTGGGCGGGCTTGCACCGGATCTGTTTACGATACACCGCCGCAAGTTTACAGGTAAGTGCTTTGTGGATCAGGCACTTACACTCAAAACTTGCGGCAGGGGAACGTAATTGTACGTGAATCTGGCCCATAGTACCCAAAAAGACTTGCAGCTGTAATTGTAGCGAAAGGTGATTCTAAAAAGTATTAACTCAGGGAGGCTGAATACAAATATACGCCACACTTTCACATAGTTATTTGTAAATAAATTGAAAACCATTTATCATTTTCCTTTTTGGTTGCAACATGACAAAATGTGGAAAATTTCAAGGGGTATGAATAATTTTTTAGAATGAAAGCAATGATTTTACAATATGAAGACAACATTTTTTTTCTGATTAAACAGGCAATACAAATGAGCAATTGCTAGAATAGGTGGGCAATAAATGAACAGTTGTAATAATCAAGTGACAAACCTGTAGGTAGGTGCAGTAGGTGGCACTGTCCCTCTTTCAATGGTCCAACGCCATCCTCAGGGTGCCGGGTCGCAGCCGCCTTCATTGACCACTGTAAAATGGCGTCTCATCTGCGCCTTAGTGCAATCGTCCTGGCTTGTGCAGCTCAGCGTACATTCCAAAGAAGACTGAGCTGGCAGGTAGGATTTTATCATGCATATGCTTTATTATTTAGTGATGTTATAGTATGAGAGGTGTTAATGAGGGTGTATAATCCCATGAATAATAATACAAATAATGGCTTCTAACTGCTGGTTACTTCCTGGCACTTGGCTACATTGGTAACTTGCAGTATGTAGACCTAACTTGTTCAATTGGATACAGCTTCAGGCATGTGGGTCCCCTGGAGCAGAGAACCGGGGGGGGGGGGGGCTGCGCCACAAACCACAAATTGATAAGCGGGGGGGAGTGACGCAAGGTGAGAAGAGGGGGGGCACCGCAAATTGAGAATGGGGGGGGGGGGCGCCGCGAATCGAATTGAGGTCTGGGGGGCTTTGGGTGCTGACGATTTCTTTATATTTAATTAAAAAGGGGATGCCATCCGGGGCCCTGGGGACCACCAGTGACCTTAGAGGTCTAGGGGGGGGGGGGCTTTGGGTGCTGCCGAAAAAAAAATATATAAAAAAAAAATGGGGGATGCAATCCAGGGCCCTAGGGACCACCGGGCCCCTTAGAGTTCGGGGGGGGGGGGGGGCTTTGGGTGCTGACAAAAAAAGGGGGGATGCTATCCGGCCCCTTACTGCCTGTACCCCCCTGATGGCCCTGGATACAGTACACTTATTTCTATGAACAGTCTCTTCTCAGACTTCATTTACATGAGCACTGAGGCCTGTACAGCTTAAATGAGCCATTTCTTTATTCAGCTGGAGTCACCTGGAGGCTGGAGCTTTATCCTATGTAACTGAATGGGTACACAGCTGCTGTATGGTCACAAATGCACATACTAATTTGACAGGCATGTAGCGATGGGTGTACAATGTTCGTAGCCATGGACCCATCCCGACATGCCTGTCAAATTAGGATGTCCCACCGCTTCATCCCCATTCAGTGACATAGACTGCCTGCACACAGCTCTTGCCACATAATCAAACTGCTTGTTCAACATGCACAGTGCCCATGTGAATGAAGTCCTATCAAGATGCCTAATTTACTTACATACCTGTTCCAGATCATTGATGCTGGCCATCAGATTAAAGCCATTTAGCGGGGGGGCTGGGGGGAAATATTTTGGAGAAAATTTCTGGATTGAAGGTGAATATTTCAGAAAAAAATATATGTTTTTGTTGCCTTATCTTTTAACGGGCTATTCATTTTATTGTTTTTTTTTTGCTTTAATTTACCAGAACAGCACCTGCAAAATTGTACAAAGACTGCCTCCATCAGGTTCTCATGGTAGGAAGACACCATACTACTGCAGGCCTCCTGTGACTTAGGCCCCTTTCACATTGAGGAGTTTTTGAGGTGGTACAGCGCTAAAAATAGCGCTGCTATCCCGCCTGAAAAACTCCTTCACTGCAGACTCAATGTGAAAGAGAGAGAGAGAGAGAGAGAGAGAGACTTGTAAAGCGCAACACATGCGAACTGAATCGCCTCTGGGCGCTGTATCCATTTCATGGGTAAGGAACCCCTTGACCTCAGAAGAGATGGGTTTTAATCTTTCTCCTGAAGGCCAAGTGGTCCAACTCCAGTCGGATGGTGGTTGGTAGTGCATTCCACAGGCGGGGGCCGGGAATGCAAATCTTCGATCTCCTTTGGACTTGTATCTGGCCTTGGGTATCTGGAGGAGGTTTTGATTGGTGGATCGCAGAATGCGATGCGCTGGCGGGAGACAAAAAAATCTCCTGTCAGCAGCATCTTTGGAGCGGTGAGAGGAGTGGCATGTATACCGCTCCTTCCCATTGAAAACAATGGGAAAGTGCGGCAATACTGCCCGCAATGCGCCTCTATAGAGGCGCATTGCGGGCGGTATTAACCCTTTATCGGCCGCTAGCGGGGGTTAATACTGCACTGCTAGTGGCTGATTCCCGCGGCAATCCCGGCGGTGTAGCGCCGCTATTTTTAGCAGCGTTATACCGCCACCGCGGCTCCCGCCTCAGTCTGAAAAGGGCCTAAGTCGCACATATGAAATGGATAGCAACAAGTAGTATACTTTGTTTTACATAAGGATATACTTGTGTGCTTTTGACCCAAACTAGTTTTATTCATCACAAAAAATGGAGAGCGTTCTCCATATAGCACCTCAAGTGAAAATGCAAAGTTGCCTGTAGGATACACTTGTCGGCCTGTCCTAAATTGCATCGTCTGCTGGCAAACAGACACTAAAATCAATTGATTTAAGGTTTGCTTTAATAAAACTTTGAAGTCTCTGATATACTGACAGACATTTTTCCTGCAGAAAACTCTTGGCAATATTATTTAGAAAAGTCACACAATATACAAAACTAAGTGTCCAAACTTAATTTTCACATGTACTCTCCAAAGCCTCTTTTAGAGGAACAAGTTAACCTGCTCCGCAAGCTTGGCTGATGATGCTGAAGTTCTTGCAGGTCAGTAGATCACGTTTCAGCAGTTGTGTTGAAACACAGGACATGATGATTACTTCATGAAATATGATTTTTTTTTTTTTTTTTATAAGTTAAAAAGCCAAAGTATATATTTAGGATACTGACCTTTATTTTCCGTTGTATAAGCAAATCTGTCAAAATGAACTCCAGTTTGTTAAAGGGGCATGATGAGACAGTTTGAGTTGTATTTTTCTGTAAATTTTAATAACATTAATAATTTGTATGAATTCAGTATTTGTACCCCATGCACAAAGTTTCCTGGCAGCAGTCCTATAGTTTCTGCTTCTACCTGTGCCCCCCCATAATTTTTTTCAGTTAATAAATTAACACTGTGTACAGACATTGGGCTTGAATCCCATTGATGCAACAGCCATTGGTCTGTTATTCTTGTACAGCTTACATGAACCAAAATTCTTTTAACTAAAATCTGTAACCTGTCTAACTCCAGTGGGAAGATTGTCTGCCATAGTGCCTGCCCATTACTTAGTCTTGTTTTTTTCAATTGTCCATAAAAATACATGAAAACTTCAGCATGAAGAATAGAACTTCTCACACACCATGGCAGCATGGGCATCCGCTCCATAGGGCAAGGGGGGCAATTGCCCCCCCTGGAATCAAGAAGGTGTTGAAGAGAGTCAGGCCGGCGCCCCCCCCCCCCCGTGACTGAAGCAGTGACAGCGCAGCGGTTACAGGAAGGTAGAACAGGCAGAGAGAGGCGAGCTGCTGGCCGTGGCCTGGTGCGGGGTGACACCACTGCACCTGTGTTGTGCTGAATGGGGGAGTCAATGGGGGTCTGTGTTGAATGGGGGAGTCTGTGCTGAAGGGGAGGGTCGGTGCTTAATAGGGGGTCTGTGTAATGTAAAGGGGTCCAGTGGTGCAGGGTGAAGTGTAAAGGGGTCCAGTGATGCAGGGTGCTGTGTAATGTAAAGGGGTCCAGTGGTGCAGGGTGCTGTTTAATGTAAAAGGGTCCAGAGCTGTGGGGTGCTGTGTAATGTAAAGGGGTCCAGAGGTGCAGTTGTGGAGAGGGGGTACAAAGAGATATTGAAAGATGCAGGGGCACAGTGGTGTGTTTTTACATTTTAACATGGGGGGCGTTTTTAACCTCTATCGGTCGAAGAAAGGGTTAAATGCGACTGTGTATCGCCGCTGCCGAAGCACCCCCCTGAAAAAAATTCAGCGGACGCCCATGCATGGTAGATGGACAGACCTGAGAACTGAAGCACAACAGATATTACCACCAAAGCCTCCACAGAAACTGCCAATAAATGAAATAATAATTAGGGGTTGGTTGACCCTTTTGCTTATTAACCACTTCCATACCAGGCACTTATACACCTTCCTGCCCAAGCCAATTTTCAGCTTTCAGCGCTGTCAAAATTTGAATGACAACTGCGCGGTCATGCTACACTGTACCCAAACATTTTTTTTATCATTTTGTTCCCACAAGTAGAGCTTTCTTTTGGTGGTATTTGATCACCTTTGCGATTTTTATTTTTTGCGCAACAAATAAAAAAAGAAGAACGAAAATTTTTCTTTGTTTCTGTTAATTTATTTTATAAATAAGTACCTTTTCTTCTTCAATGACGGGCACCGATAAGGCAGCACTGATGGGCACCAATAAGGCGGCACTGGTATGTGGCACTGATGGGCACTCATAGGCGGCACTGGTGGGCATTCATAGGCGGCACTGATGGGTACTTATTTGTGGCACTGATGAGCACTGATGTGGACACTGGTGGGTGGCATATGTTTTGCATACATTTGTACATGTAGATGGCCATGGGGACTTACCTTGCCATCCACATGTTGGGTGCTTCCCTGGTGGTCCTGGGCGGCATCCTGGTGGTCCAGTGTGGGCATCTGAGGGGGGGGGGCTGCGCTGATAAACAATCCCCAGTGTTAGGAGAGCCGCCGATCGTCTCTCCTCTACTCACGTCTGTCAGACACGAGTGAGGAAGAGCCGATCAACGTCTCTTCCTGTTTACATCGTGATCAGCCGTGATTGGACACAGCTGATCACGTGGTAAAGAGCCTCCTCCGGAGGCGTTTTACTGAGATCGGTGTTGCGGTGTGTCAGACTGACACACCACACCACTGATCGCCGCGATGCACGCCCCCACGGGCTGTTATCCTGCAGGACGTCAATAGACGTCCAGTCAGGGTAACACAACCACTTCCCGGACGTCAATATGCTATTAGTACAAAGAAAATATTGCGCTTATTTTAGCAAAAATATGTGAAGCTGCGATCAAAAAGTATTATACTACACAAAAACAGATTATAAAGCAAAAGAGATCGCGCTAAAAATAACAGTGAGTGGTGAACAAAGTTCAAATCAATGTGAATAGTCCCGCCACACGGGCAAATTAATAAAGTAATCTCCCAGGTGCACCAACGAAATCCACAAGAAGAGTGCTTTAAAGGAAAGATCCTCCACCAAGGTTAAGAAGGGCCTCTTACCGGATGGAATTGATCTCCAGATTATAAGAGATCTCACACAGCATGATAAGAGGTACTGGAATATATCACATAGGCAGCCACAGCATTGGAATCCTTATGACAGTAAGTCCTCATTAAGCCAGAAACTTCCCAGTAGATCATCCACAGGTATGCAAGAAAACAAAGGCTCACATAGTGTAAAATCCTTATGTTTTAATGGAGAAAGTAAATGCAAACACACTTACATGTAGTAGATAAAAAACGAGCACATAAAAGCCGGCCAGCTTTGGAATCACAGCCCGTATCGGGTGAAAGGTACGCGGTGACGTCAGCACGCCGCCTCCCAACGTTTCGTCGCAATTGGACTTGATCACGGGATACGAAGGTATCGAGGTACGAAGGTACGAAGGTATACGAGGTATCCCGTGATCAAGTCCAATTGCGACGAAACGTTGGGAGGCGGCGTGCTGACGTCACCCCGTAAGTGTGTTTGCATTTACTTTCTCCATTAAAACATAAGGATTTTACACTATGTGAGCCTTTGTTTTCTTGCATACCTGTGGATGATCTACTGGGAAGTTTCTGGCTTAATGAGGACTTACTGTCATAAGGATTCCAATGCTGTGGCTGCCTATGTGATATATTCCAGTACCTCTTATCATGCTGTGTGAGATCTCTTATAATCTGGAGATCAATTCCATCACGTAAGAGGCCCTTCTTAACCTTGGTGGAGGATCTTTCCTTTAAAGCACTCTTCTTGTGGATTTCGTTGGTGCACCTGGGAGATTACTTTATTAATTTGCCCGTGTGGCGGGACTATTCACATTGATTTGAACTTTGTTCACCACTCACTGTTATTTTTAGCGCGATCTCTTTTGCTTTATAGTCAATATGCTATTGACCGGGTGGGAAGTGGTTAAATGCCACAGAGCTATACTGGAGAAAAATCATGCAATAACCAACACATTTTCTCACCAATTGAACACAGCTAAAATAGAATTCAAGCTTACACCTATGTAAGAAAGATGTATATATTTGCCTATTTTCAGGCTGCTCCAGCCCAGTCACATAATCTCCCTTGTGGCAGCCAGCAGCTGTTGCAGGGTAGAGGAGAGAGCGCTCTGACAACAGCTAGTAAAGCCTGGGGTGGTGACTTCACCCATAGGCTTTAATAGCCCATCTGTTGTTGGCACTCCCTCCTCTCCCATGCAGCTGTGCTGGCTGACACAGGGGAGCTGGATCATGTGACCAGACCAGCATGGCCTAAAGATAGGTAAGTGTACCTTTCATACACAGGTTAGTTAGCATAGGTGTTAATGAGGGACAAAATTAAAGTGATACTAAAGTCTTGTTTTTTTGTGTTTAATAAAAACAAACAAACATCTTATACTTACCTGCCCTGTGAACTGTTTTTCACAGAGCAGTCAAGATCCTCCTCTTCTTGTGTCCCTCTTCAGCGCTCCTGGCCCCTCCCTTCTGCCCCCATGACAAGCAGCTTGCTATGGGGCCACCTGAGCCGAGCTGCAGCTCCGTGTGTCCATTCAGACACTGAGCCGCGGCTAGGCTTCGCCTCCTCTCTCTTCTCATTGGCTCACTGACTTTGATTGACAGCAGCGGGAGCCAATGGCTCTCTGCTACCGTCTCAGCTAATGAGGAGGGAGAGTCCTGGCAAGCTGAGTCTCTCCTGCAACATCGCTGGATAGGGTATTAAGGGGGACTGGGGGGAGCATAGAATGCATTAGGATAAAAAAAAAAAAGCCTTTACAACCACTTTTAGGCCTTGCACACACGACCAGACATGTCCGATGAAAACAGTCCGCAGACCGTTTTCATCGGACATGTCTGCTGGGAGGTTTTGGTCTGATGTGTGTACACACCATCAGACCAAATTCTCCGTGGAAAGAGAAAGAGACAAGCTAAGAAACTTTTGTCCGCTGGAAACCTGTCCGCTAGGCCGGAAAACTGTCCGGTAGGCCCTACACACGGTCGGACATGTCCGCGGAAACTGGTCCGCGGACCAGTTTCAGCAGACATGTTCGGTCGTGTGTACAAGGCCTAAGGCTAGTTAGGTGTAAGCTGGAATTCCACTTTAAAATAAATCTAAACCCAAAAACAAAAAATTTAATATATTGCCGCTTACCAGTCCTTAGATGTGGTTGCTGCATTACAGAGGGGGTTCAGTCTAAAGGTCCGTACACACGATAAGAAAAATCAGAGGTAAAATGTAGTCCGACGAACAATCTACCCATTTCGGATCATTAGTACGGTGCTTTTGACAGCCGATTACGGTTTTTCGTCAGACAAATGCTGGATGTGCAGACTACAAAATTGTTGTCGTACGTGAACTCAATGTCTGATTTTTGTTTAATGAGTATGATTTCCGTGCAAAAAAAATCGTAAGAGCAAGACTTTGCATGCTCAGAAACTAAAGAATACATACAAAACTTGTCACTTCTGAATTTGTATTCTGTTGTAAGAGAATTTTCAAAGGGTGAGTAACCTCTTCACTTTCGACATTAGACTAGAATGCAACAAAAAATGGACGTTCGGTCATCCGAAAATCTGATTTTGTGTACAAGGATTCAGTGCCTGTTGATCCTACCAGAATTCCTATGTCCTTGTATCTTTCTGTGCACTGAGATATCCCCCAAAATGTTAGCAGCTTCTCTGAACTACAAACACCTTCTACCTGTGTGTCTCGATCAATCCAATGTCTGGATTTTGTTATTACTTTGTATGACTTAAAAATCTTTAAATAAACAATTAAAAAAAAAAAAAAAAAAAAACACCTTCTACCTGTGTGATGAAAAGAAGAAGGGGAGGTGTCTAAATCACACCCAATGTGAATAAAAAAAATATTTTGCTTACCAGATGTATTTGATTTCTTTACTTAAAAAGAAAGTAAAATATCGCTTTGGTTAAATCATCATCCTGCCAAAGCGATATTTGACTTTCTTTTCAAGTAAAGAAGTCAAATACATCTGGTAAGCAGAATATTTTTTCGTTCACTTTGGGTGTCAATATCTTTGGTGAAGGATTACTTACTGAAAAGTGTGGAAATTAAGATCACCTTGCAACAATTTTCCTATGATTGGACTATTTTGCAGTTTTACTTTTTGGTTTATGAATTCACTACTATATTATCTATGCAGTTGTTTTATATGTATTAGATATGCTATAATGAACATCCAATAATAACATTAAAGGGGTTGTAAAGGTAAAAGTTTTTTTACCCTAATGCATCCTATGCATTAAGGTAAAAAAACATCTGATAGCACCGCCCCCCCGAGCCCCCGTTTTACTTACCTCACCGTTCGAAAGTCCTGGGCGCGTGCTTGTCATCCTGTTCGGTTCCCAGCCTAACCGTTGATTGGCTAGGCTGGGCGAATTGATAGCAGCGCAGCAAAGGTGGAAAGCTTTTGCGAGGAGGAGCCGAGACAGCCGCCGAGGGACCCCAGAAGACAGGATTCTGGGCCACTCTGTGCAAAACGAGCTGCACAGTGGAGGTAAGTATAACATGTTTGTTTAAAAAAAAAAAAAAAAAAATCTGCCTTTAGTGTTCCTTTAAGGCTGGATTCACACTTGTGCGGTGCGAATTTCAGCTCTCTTATCTCTGCAGAGAGATAAGAGATCTGTTCAGCAGATCATCTCCGGTTTAGCAGCGAATTTGGAGACCTGGGAGAGGGGAGGGGGGAAGTGTATTGAGATGAATGAGAGAAATCCTGAAGAGAAATGAACACTTCTGCAAATCAGATGCGTACCCATAGAAGATAATGGGCCGAAATTCACACCTGAGCCGCACTGCAATGCCTAGAAAACGCACCTCTTTATTTTGGCAATGCGCAGTGCGAATGCATCGCACATATGTGAACAAGCCTCATTGAAAACAATGTTTTTAGAAATGTTCTGCGAATTGGATGCGGTTTAAGCCGCACTCAATTCGCATAGGTGTGAACCCGGCCTTAGACTTACTAGTTTGCCTTTTCTTGGTGTGTTTAACAAAAAAAAATCAAATGTAAGAATTGGCTCACCTACTCGGTTGTATCGGGCGCACAGAGTGCCACCTAGGCCCCTCCCACCAGGGAACCCGCAGCGCACCATAATAGCCAGACTACTCAATTACAAGGATAAGGAAATTGTGCTCCAACAGGCAAGGGAGCGACGCAATATTCTATTTAATGGAGCCCGCGTCTCATTTTATCCTGATTATTCCGCGGAGGTACAGAAACGAAGAGCTAGATTCTCTGATGTCAAAAAAAGACTGCAACGGCTCCGTACCACGTACGCCATGCTGTTCCCGGCAAAACTCCGGATCGTAGCTGGTGGCCAGTCTCATTTATTTGAGTCAGCATCTGATGCATCATCCTGGCTGGACGCTAACGAACATATTATCCGCCAAGCGGATAGAGGAGAAGCGGCAGAGGGGGATTGATTTAAAGCCCTTGCAGATTCCGGACCCGTACTGGTCAGTTTAACCAAGTTTGGCTGGGATGCCACAACCTACTGATATTCCACCAGCGTTGAGAGGAGAGCTTTTTTTCTCAGAAAATAGGCGCAGGAACTCAACCACGACCCTGTTCAGATTTCACAAACAGTAGAAGGGTCTTAAAGGGGCATTAAATACCAGGATTGCATTACATACAGAGTGCAGAGTTCAGGGGGGTTACACACAGAGTGCAGATCTTCTGTGTTTACAAGTGATTGTAGTGAGCAGGCACCAAAGGGTCAGAGCCAGAGGTGGTGGAACCAAATTCCACCTGAAAAAAAGCCCTGGTTGAGAGCAAGTGATTCCACCTAACAAGCAGTTCAACGACTTTTCTTAGTTTTGCCCTTTCGGAAGTTTCACCCAAGTAGCACTTGGAGTTTAGGGTCGAGGTGTTCAGCCTGACCCAAAGTTTTTCTTTGTTTTTTGATTTTACATTTTTCTTTTGCCTTTGCAACCCCCGCCTTTTGTCCTGTGGAATGGAGGGCTCTCCTTGCGGACGCTGTGGTGTTTTGTTTACTGGTTATACACATTTTTTTGTTCTCCTTTTTTTTTTTCTGTCATCACA
Organism: Rana temporaria; assembly: GCF_905171775.1. Taxonomy (NCBI): domain Eukaryota; kingdom Metazoa; phylum Chordata; class Amphibia; order Anura; family Ranidae; genus Rana; species Rana temporaria. The sequence goes on along the minus strand of NC_053491.1, from coordinate 221,553,516 downwards.
GCTACAGCACCAGTCAGTATCGGTGTGCTCACAGGAAACACTTGGATGTGAGGGGACCTAGCATTAGGTATTTTGTTTTTGTTACACTTAGCGCACGGGACCCCTGCACACCCTATAGCGCCTAGGGTACACATGTTGTTTTACCTTTATATGGCCATAAGACTGCCTGATAATGGAGTACTGTCCCTTTGCTTTCATGGAACATTAGGGGAGTCCAGTGCCCCCTAAAGCGCACCATGGTTACCACTATTCTGATTAAATATTCCCCCGCTATTTATGTCCTGCAGGAGACTCGCCTTGTGCCGGACACGGTTTCCTGCCTGGGTTTTTCCTGGGTGGGCTGGGCCTACCATTCCACTCATACCTCCTATTCTAGGGGGGTGAGCGTGATGGTTCATCGTGCCCTGGAGTTTCTCCTGCTGGACAAATTGATAGATGAAGGGCGCTTTGTGGTTTTATTGTGCAAAATTTATCAATTGAAATGTATACTTGCAGCAGTGTATGTGCCCCCTCCGTTTAACTCTGAAGTATTACGGATATTGTTGATGTACTAGTTGGGCCACCCTGATGTTCCTTTTATTATTGTGGGGGACTTCAACTGTTATATGGATCCAGTCAAGCACCCGCCTCCAGTGGCTTTCCGCAACGGAGCTGTCATGGACAAGCCTGTCCACTAGATGGCGGTAGCGGCACGCACGCAATCGTGATAACGGCACACACGGGTGCGCGCAATCGCAGCATTTTGACGCGCACGGGCACAAGCAGCATAGGTGCGCGGGCATGTGCTGACGCCATTTCAGCGCCATATTTGGACATTTAAGGGAGCTGACACCAGGGCCTCTTGCTGTTCGGTCTACAGTGTTCCTGAGACCCACCTGCTACCCGTTATCGGCTACCGATCCTGTTCCTGAGACCCGGCTTGTACCTGATTACTCCTGACTTCTGCCTGCCCTGACTTTGGCTTGTTTTGACTACTCTTCTGCCTCTCCCTTTGATCCATCTGCTGCCCGCCTGTTGCTGACCCGGCCTGTTTGGACTTGCTTGTGTCTGTACTACAGTACGCCTTCCGTTGCTGCAGCTTCCAGCACCTCCGCTTCCAGTTTGCCAGCCATCCAGTCTGCACCTGCACCACCGACGCATCCCCGGAAGTCCTGCTCAGCTCCAGCACCAGCATTCACATCAGGCACTTGTGCGACTCTGCACTCTCGAACTCCCTGTCTGCTCTACCAGGGGTTCCGGGGTCAGAGGAGTAAGAGTAGCCGCTCCCTGCACATCGGGCTCAGCCACCAGGTACTTGACAGGAGCTCGAACGGCACTGCAGAAGTTCATGGAGGAGGTAGGTTGGATTGACGCGTGGCACAGTCGTAACCCATAGCAAAAGTTATTCTCCTGTTTTTCCAAAACTCACCTTTCCCTGTGTTGTATTGACCTATGTTTATGCTTACTCCAAGCAACCCACCTGCTGGAGGATCTTAGATACCTGGTGAGAGGGGCACCGGACCACTCCCCCCTATTGGTGTCCTTGATTGCTAGGCCTGCTGTGGATCTGCCTAGGGCTCTGTGGAAGCTTAACACATTATGGCTTAACTTTATTCCCTTCCCATGAACGGGTAGCGGCTGAGATTGCCGGGTTTTGGAGGCGCCATAAGGATCATTCTGACTTAGGATTGACCAGGGAGACGTTTAAAGCGTTTCTCCGGGGAATCTTGATCACAGAGGTCACGGGTATCAAGTCCAGAACGAATGGTGTTAGGGAACAATCTGAACAGTTGGTGAGCAGGTTAGAGGCAGAATATATTGCAGACCCCTCTGACACAACTAGGGAGGCATGAGCAGATAAATAACTAGGGGCGAGTTGTTGGACTTTTCAGGCACTGTATGTTGGTCAGAGTATAGTCACACAGAAAACATTTCTCTAAAATTGGGTTTATTTGAACATAAAAGATACAGTTCATATTAAAAAGACTTGACATTCCAATAAAGCTATCTGACAAACTAGGGAGGCATGGTTGGCGGCACAGGAGCCAGTGGATCGGATCACTAGGGAGGCGGCTGACAGGAAACGTTTTTTTTTAAATAAACAGGCTTTCTATGAGGGGGGTGAGCAGACAGGCCGTTTGCTGGCAAAAATAGTGAAGGCATCCCAATCGTCCCCGTCAATTGGTGCACTGTACATGGAGGTAGGAGGTTAGTGAACACTCCCACGCATATTATGAAGGAGTTAGTTAGGTTCTATTCTGACTTGTATAGGTCCCGGGTGACTTACTTGGCCACGGATCTACAGGAATACCTACAGGGAATTGAGCTGCCCAGTCGTCAACATCCCAGCGGGCATTCCTGGATTCCCCAATTAAGCTGGAGGAGTTACAAGAGGCTCTCAGTCTCTTTTCAAATTCTAAAGCCCCAGGGGACGATGGCCTTCCCATGGAAGTTTTCAAACAATATGGGGGAATTGTCCTGCTGTTAAAAGTCCTTAATTATGCTAGGAAAAACCAGTACCTACCTGACTATGCCTAGAGCTTGCATTGTTCTTCTTTTAAAACCCGGTAAAAACCTGATCCTGCTGGACCTAAACGCGGCTTTTGACACTGTAGACCACGGACTACTACTGGCTAGGCTAGCTGAAGTAGCCAGAGTCGCGGAAGGTGATTTATCTTGGTTCTCCTCCTTGGACCGGTGAAACTGGGAGCGTTCACTTCTGAAAAACGCACAGTATCATGCGGAGTCCCTCAGGGATCTCCCTTGTCGCCCGTACTGTTCAATATCTATCTCCGCCCTCTCTTTGAAATCATCAGTAACCAGAAGCTACTGTACCACTCCTATGCAGACGACACTCAACTCTATTTCCGCATCTGCAACAAAGAGGATCATTCTCTTGGACTAGAGAAATCTCTCTCTAATAGATAACTGGATGACATCCAGTTATTTTAAACTCAACGGTTTAAAAACAGAACTTCTCCTGTTTCACGCAAACCGAAAAAGTCACCCCGCGTCTACTTGGACACCCCTGCCCATTCTGGGGAAAACTATCCAAAGTCAAAAGTAATTTTCGACTCCTGCATGACAATGGATGCACAAATAGGGTCAGTAGTCAACGGATCCTATTATCTGCTGCGCCTACTACGCAGACTCATCCCCTTTATTCCAAAAGAGTACATTGCAGTCGTGGTGGGAACAATCATCAATTCCAGACTTGACTATGCAAATGCCCTCTACCTAGGACTCAAATCACTCGTCTGCAAGTCGTTCAAAATACGGCCGCTCGATTAGTGACCGGCAAAAAACCATGGTAATCAATCTCACCTTCGTTAAGATCCCTTCATTGGTTGCCAGTAAAAGACAGAATCACTTTCAAGGCACTTTACCTAACGCATAAGTGTATTCAAGACAACGCCCCCCAATATCTATGCGAAAAAATAAAAGCCCATAACCCAAATCGCATTCTGCGATCCACAAATCAAAACCTACTCCAAATACCCAAAGCCAGATACAAGTCCAAATGAGATCGAAGATTTGCAGTCCAGGGACCTTGGCTGTGGAATGCGTTACCAACTACCATCCGACGGGAGTCGGACTACTTGGCCTTCAGGAGAAATATTAAAACCCATCTCTTCTGAGGTTGAGGAGCTTCCTTACCCCTGGAATGGAAACAGCGCCCAGAGGCGATTCAGTTCGCATGTGTTGCGCTTTACAAGTTTTTCACTCACTCACTAAAGACCCACTTGACCCGGGTTCATACAGACCAATTTCGCTCTTGCAGAGCGGCATAAAAAAATTCTAGCGAAGGTCCTGGCCCTGCGACTCAACAGGGTCATCTCCTCTATCATCCATTCGGATCAGTCTGGTTTTATGCCCCAAAAGTGCACGGCCATCAACCTCCAGACGCAGTCGGAAAACACGGGAATAGGGCCCTACTGTCACTAGATGCCCACAAGGCCTTTGACAGCATAGAATGGGGATATCTGTGGGCTGTCATGGGCAAATTTGGCTTTGGCGAACAGTTCCTGTCGTGGGTGAAGCTGTTAAACTGCTCGCCCAGGCGGTTATTAGAGAGGCGGGACATGTTTCTGAACCTTTTACCCTGCATAGGGGTACTCGTCAAGGGTGCCCGTTGTCCCCGCTCCTCTTCGCCATCGTTATTGAGCCCATGGCAGCCTTGATTAGAGCAAACCAGAGGGTGAGAGGATTAAAATATGGGGGGATTCAGGAGAAAATCATGTTATACGCCGACAACACCATGCTGCTTTTGGGAGACACGGATGGCTCCCTGAGGGAGGTAGTTGGCAGGTTTGGGCCCTATTTTGGCCTTGTAATTAACTGGACCAAGTACTCACTTATATTCCGGGTAGCAGGGAACGGACAATACACAAGGTACCGGTGTCCACTGGTTTCAAGTATCTTGGCGCGATTTTATCCCACTTAACTTGACACCGCTATTAAATAGAATCCGAGATAGAGTTAAAATATGGTCCGTCTTAAGATGTCCTTGGTGGGAGGGGTTAATCTTATAAAGATGATTTTTATGCCCCAGCTTTTATACCTCCTACACAACACTCCTCTGGTCATCTCTCTAAAAATGTTCAGGATTATCAATTCTCTTTTTAGTACCTTCATATGGCAAGACAAGTGCCCTAGGGTGAAACTGGAGCAGCTTCAAAAGCCCAAGACAGCGGGTGGCCTTCGCTCCCTAACCCTTGGGTCTACTATTTGGCGGCTCAGGAGCAGCATATCGCCAGGGCTATGCCGGAAGAGCAGGATCTTGAGGGGGTAGCAGGCAGTCGGACCCCATTAGGGCCCTAATGTGTTACGCCACTGGCCTCGACACGTACGTATTGATGCAAAAAAATTGAAATAAACTTAGGCAGCTGCAGGAGGTAGAGGGATTCACAGGTTACAGCCCGATATGGGACAATGGGTACTATGAGGAGCTGCTCTCGTTGGATTGCGGTGGAGGAGATACGGTGTCACACATACGAGACATATTTTTGCGGCAGGTGAACTGATCCCCTTCCCAGAACTAAGGGAGAGATTTCACCTCCCGCAGTCCATGCTCTTCTATTACATGCAGTGAGGGCACAGGCAGGGGGGACCCCGTGGGTTCTTTCGCAGACACCAATATTCAAATATATGGCCGAAGTGTCTCAGTTTAAGGGCTTAATTTCTAGAACCTACTCCATGATTCTCAATGTATACCTGGAGGGTCTTGCCCTTACAGCTTCCAACAAATGGGAGAGGGATGTAGGGACATTCGAGGATGAGCAATGGGAGGAGGCACTCCAGGCAGTGCAACGTTGCTCCTTAAACGTGGCCCAATGGTTATCTCAACTGTACATTGTTCTTAGAGTACATTATACGCCCGACAGGCTGTTTAGAATGGGTGTGGGACCAGACTTCAACTGCCCTAGATGCGCAAGGGATCATGGGGATCGAATCCATTTGTTGTGGCGGTGCCCCAAACTTCATTTATTCTGGTCAGGGGTTGTAGCCACCATTAACAGAGTTTATCTGACTGCCATACCCACTGATCCGAAACCTTGCTTACTTGGGATTTTGGACGACATCCCCACGTATGACAATAGCAGGCTGGCCATATTAAGGGCTCTGTTTCAGGCCCGTAGGCTGATCCTTCGACGTTGGAAGGCGGTTGACCCCCCAAAAGTTGAAGGAATTGATTACACAAATGGGTGACACCATAAGAATGGAGAAGTATATCTATCAACTCAGGGGTTATTCGGGAAAATTTGATAGGCTGTGGGCTCCATGGTTGGATACCCCTGGCCTGTCCCCGGTTGATTTGGTCATGGATAGGCTGTTTAGATAGCTGATGGGTGGACGGGTGAGATGTAGTGTGGACGGGGAATATGACGGGTATACATTTCATGTGCTAGGGCGGTTTTTTGAAGGAGTGGCGCCTTTAAATTGCAGTGTCTGACATGTTTAATTTGTGATGGCAGAGGTTGTTGTGCAAACTGTTTGAATGTACCTCTTGAGCTGATACCTGAACTGTTGGAATAATTTTGTGTCCCACATGTGAGCTGTGAATTTGCTGTAAATTTCTTTTCTGCTTTTGTCTCAATAAATATCTTTGATTTAAAAAAAAAAAAATTGGCTCACCAGGTTTTGCCTTTGTGCTATAATGTGAAGTTACTTTTATCGGAAGTCCCATTTTGTCTCTCAACCATGCTTCCTTAGAGGAGATAAAAGGACCTGGTATAGCGGAGTTAAGTGGTTCTTTGGAAGAGAGATTGATCAGAAACATGGTCAAGAAGAGAACTATTTTCTAACACGCTTCCCCCCTCCAGGGTAAAAGCACTGGAGAATGAGACTTCCTAGGTTGTGCTAGAATGAAATAGCAGTGATGCGACTCTGGTCATCTGTATCTTAGGAGAACTGTGATTTGTGGGTACTGCCACCCTTCCTCTCTTCCTTATGCAAGCACCATGAAGATTAGGGTTTCTTAAAGCGGTTGTAAACCTTAAATTTGCACTTTTACCTACAGGTAAGCCTATAACAAGGCTTACCTGTAGGTAAAAAGAATATCTCCTAAACCTGTACGGTTTAGGAGATATTCCCCTCGCAATGCGGGCGGCGCATGCGCAGGGGGGATCCACGGCGGAAGATCCGGCAGCCGCCGGACCTTGCCGATTTTTAAATCTCCCGCGCGCATGCGCGGGAGTGACGTCATCGCCGCTCCAGCCAATCACAGCGCTGGAGCGGCGCCGCTCCAGCCAATCACAGCGCTGGAGCGGCGATACCCGGAAGACACGCCGGAGCAAGATGACATCTCGCTCGGCGTGAACCAGGTAAGTGTTGTTCACCTCGTTTTTAGGTAAGTATTTCATAATCAGCTATTATGCGGTGCATACTAGCTGATTATGCATTTTGCCTTGCAGGTAAAAAAAAAAAAAAAATTATATATGCGGTTTACAACCGCTTTAAGAATGCTTTTTGCCATAACAATTTCTTTGGATTTACTTACCATATCTTTAGACTTATTTGAATTATATTTTTACTCATGAACTATACATCCAGCTGCAGTGTATCCCTCCCCCTTCCGGATCTTTGACCCTAAATGCAGAGATACCTAAACACCAGTACCACTCACTAGAGCTTTCAATCCCATCCAGACTCAGCCTGCCGTAGATTTCAACAGTGCCTCCTGTGCACACTAGGGATGAGCCGAACACCCCCACCCCAACCCACCCCGTTCGGTTCGCACCAGAATCTGCGAACAGACCAAACTTTTTTGTGTAATCTTAGAACCCCGTTAAAGTCTATGGGACTCGAACGTTTGAAATCTAAAGTGCAAATTTTAAAGGCTAATATGCAAGTTATTGTCCTAAAAAGTGTTTGGGGACCTGGGTCGACAAAATATGTCAGTCACACTGAAAATTGTCAGTCACACTAAAAATCGCAGATCGCCGCCATTACTAGTAAAAACCAAAAAAAAAAATTATGTATATTGTATATAACTTTTGTGCAAACCAAGCAATATATACTTATTGCGCTTTTTTTTTTTTATACCAAAAATACAATGCAGAATACATATTGGCCAAAACTGATGAATACATTTGTTTTATTATTATTTATTTTTTTGATATGTGTTATAGCAGAAAGTAAAAAAGTTATTTCTTTCCCCAAAATAGTCAGTCTTTTTTTGTTTATAGCGCAAAAAAACAGAGATGATCAAATACTACCAAAAGGAAAGCTCTATTTGTGGGAAAATAAAGGACATCAATTTTGTTTGGGTACAGCGTCACACAAACACGCAATTGTCAGTTAAAGCGACGCAGTGCCGTATCACAAAATGGCCTGGTCATTAAGGGGGTAAATCCTTCTGGGGCTGAAGTGGTTAAGGTAGGCTCAGACAAGTTGTGTGCAATTAGAAATGATTGTGCTGTGGTTTGTATATGGCTCTGAGATTCTGGCTTACAGAACAGCAATTTGATCACATTTTATGAGTACAAGAAGGCTTTTGTTTAACTATGCCCATTTAAGCCCCTCCCACTGTTAACGGAATGTGGCCCTACCCACAGTTTACCACTGGTGGAGGCAGATGCCTGTTACCTGCCTGGATGTACTGTATTTCATGGGCATATTTCATTCAACGATGTGAGTGTATTTATTTTCTAATAAAAACAATAGGTTTTACACTATATAGTGTTTTGTTTATCCACATTATCCATCGGAAATCATTGGCTGCTGTTGTGGATGGTATTGGGAGATAACATCTCTGCCGTCTCTGCGCTCCCTGTTGGAGCATGCAGAATAGGGAAATACCCTAGTGTGTCTGATCTTCCTAATGGGAGCTCCTGGCTATCTGGTGAGAGTATATTTTATCTGTTTGGTGGTGGTGGATCCCTGCTGTGGAGGAAGGTTGATTCGCCTCATCTCTGATCCTTGATTATAAGACTTCCTACTTCTTTTAGTCACCATTCATGGGACTATTTATTTGGATTTTCTTTGGATTGAGCACTTGGCACAGTTTATTACTTATTTTAGAGCAACATTTACTAGATTACGAGTTCAATTCTCATATTGCCAATTCTCAAGTTGCTATTTAACCACTTAAGACCCGGACCAATATGCAGGTAAAGGACCAGGCCCCTTTTTGCGATTTGGCACTGCGTCGCTTTAACTAACAATTGCGCAGTCGTGCGACGTGGTACCCAAACAAAATTGATGTCCTTTTTTCCCCACTTTTTGCTATAATAAATATCCCCCCTCCCCCAAAAAAGGTTTAGGCCGATACGTATTCTTCTACATATTTTTGGCAAAAAAAAAAAAAAACGCATTAAGCGTTTATCGATTGGTTTGTGCAAAATTTATAGCGTTTACAAAATAGGGTCTAGTTTTATTGCATTTTTATTAATATTTTTTTTTTACTACCAATGGTGGCGATCAGCGATTTCTTTCGTGACTGCGAAATTATGATGGACACATCGGAAAATTTTGACACATTTTTAGGACCGTCATTTTCACAGCAAAAAATGTTATAAAAATGCATTGTTTACTGTGAAAATGACAATTGCAGTTTGGGAGTTAACCACTAGGGGGCGCTGAAGGGGTTACGTGTGACCTCATGTGTGTTTCTAACTGTAGGGGGAGGCGGGGCTGGATGTGTGACGTCATTGATCGTGTTTCCCTATATTAGGGAACACACGATAAATGAAGCTGCCACTGAAGAATGGGGAAGCTTGAGGGGGAGAGCAGGCAAGTCAGGACACTCTACTTTGCAGATAGAGAAGGGAGCTGTGTGTTAGTGGGTGTCCGGACGCTCCTGCTCGCCCCCTCAAGAGGCTTTCTCCACACCAGGGAGAAAGCCTTGCATTACTGTGTATAGTTAACAGACAGAAGAACAGGAAGTGAGCATTTCTCAGAAGTGCTTTGTGCCCGATCCACAAAGCACTTACCTGGAAATTTGCGGCGGTGTATCCTAAATCCGTTCGGCGCAAGGCGGGCCAATTCAAATGGGGCGAGTCCCATTTAAATTAGGCACGCTCCCGCGCCCGGACGTACTGCGCATGCTCCCGACGCAAATTTCCCGACGTGCTTTGCGCGAAGTTACGATGCGCCGAGGTTTTGTGAATTGCGACGGGTAAAAAAAAAAAATGTAAAAAAAAATTTGAAAGCGACGCGGGAAAGACGGGTATACTTTTACATGGTGTACTAATTTTACACTTTGTAAAAGCAGCCCTATCTTTGCGACAGCAAACTAACACTTGCGGCGACTTTCCGACGGGAAAAAGGTTTTGTGGATCGCCGTAAGTGCTAATTTGCATACCCGACGCTGGTTTACGACGAGAACTCCCCCCAGCGGCGGCCGCGGTATTGCATCCTAAGATCCGACAGTGTAAAACAATTACACCTGTCGGATCTTAGGAATATCTATGCGTAACTGATTCTATGAATCAGTCGCATAGATAGAAACAGGGATACGACGGCGTATCAGCAGATACGCCTGCGTATCCCTTTTGTGAATCTGGCCCACTATTCTTTATGTCTTAACATACTGTGTGGGATCCAAAAAAAAGCTATGGAATCAATTACCACTGCATACACATGTTAGGACACAGTGCTTCAAAAACAATAAACACCTAAAAACAAAGTCTTTGTGACCTGTCACTGTTCCCTATAAATAAAATTTATGGCAATGGGCAGCTGTCCTAGAGGACTTTATGAAACGTGACAGCAGGGCAACAGATTTAGATTGTGGTTCTGAATGAGCTGTGGAAAAGAACAGACTGCTTGCTATGTGCAATGACTCCTTTACTGCTTTCATCCTAGATTAGTTTATTTTGGCCTATAAAATATAATCTGAAATTGTAGAGCCCTGGAAGTAGACAGTAAAAAGCTGAAATGCTCTATAGATATACATTAGACACTTGTAAGGTTTCCGTTCACAATATAAAACATAAATGCACTATCCACAAACATGGCACCAATCTTCCCAACATTTATGTCCCGGCATCATCAACCCCATGCCTCCAAAAAGACCAAAACCTCTCTTGTTCATTTGATGAGCACCTGAAACACTCCCCTCCTCCAAACCTGGCATGCAGAAATGTGCAGGAAAGCCTACACATTGGGCCCTTTCACACGGAGCGGATCCGTATTGATCTGCCCCGTGTGTGTCCGTCGGCTCAGCGGGGATCCTCCATAAATCCCCGCTGAGCTGTCGGCGGACAGGGCGGTCCCCGCACACTGTGCAGAGATAGCCCTGTCTCTTCTCCGCTCTCCCCTATGGGGAATCGGATGAATAAGGACCGTGTGTCCGTATTCATCCGATCTGTTCCGCCAGCCGGAAGAAAAATAGGGTTTTCTTCCGTCTGAAAAAGCGGAACTTTGCGGACGCGGATCGTTACGAACTTTAGCGGATGCATCATCCGCTAATATCTGCAATCCCATAGGGATACATTACAAGTCCGTAAACGGATTTGTAATAAACGGTCCGTTCGTCCGCCCGTGTGAAAGGGCCCTTACAGGCTGGTTATGTAATTTCACTCACTCACTTATAACACTAGTTTAATTCACAGCGCAGACATATACACTTTTTAAATATGTAATTTCACTATTTCAAAAGCAGAGAGGCATTTCCCTGTACAACCTGGCTTTGGTAAAGTCACCTTAGGCAGTCCCTTCCAACAGAGTAGCCTCTAACACGGTGGTTCTCAACCTTACTAGTGCCGTGACCCCTTGATAAAATTTCCCAAGTTGTGGGGACCCTTAACAGTAAAATTACTTTCGTAGCGTGGGTTGTCCCTTTCACTCGTACAATATTAAAAACCCCTTATGGTACATTTTAGGATGTAACACTTTCTCTTGGTTCTCCTTTCTTTCCCTTTTATCTATCTCTATGCTAATTTATTTATTTTTTTCCCCTCCCATCCCTTTCTAGCCGTCTTTTTTGTTCTCTTGTTCTTTCTCCCCCTCTTTCTTTGTTCCATCCCTTCTCTTTTCCTCTCCCTTCCATGTATTCTCTATTTTTATTCCTTCTCTTACTCCATGGTGGTGGGGAGGGGGGGAGTTGGGATCAGTGGCAGTGCTGGTGGGAGTTGGCATGAGCTGCAATGCTGGGGGGAGTTCTGATCAGCCAACTTAGTTGCTCTTGATCAAGGTCTTCTGCTGATCTGAGAACTGTAGTGGGGACTTATAATGGTAACTATAATCACAGATAGTGTTACTCACTGTGTCTCTGGCTTTGTGTTGTCTCATAGCAGTGACACCTATGCTGAAATTAGGAGATGGGGGTCTCTTCCAGCCCCTCCCACTTCACATTCCTCACAAGTCAGCTGACCTCCAGTCTAGGCTTCAGGAACAGCCCTGCTGGGTGGCTGCGAAAAGGCTGGGAGAGCAGCGCGGGCTTCAGAAACAGCCCAGGATTTGATGACCCCTGGCAAATCGTCATTCGACCCCCAGATTGAGAAGCATTGCTCTAAGGCCTTGTACACACGGGCAAACATGTACGATGAAAACGGTCCGCCGGACCGTTTTCAGCGTACATGTCTGCCCGGGGATTTCTGTATGATGGCTGTACTCACCATCATACAGAAATCCGCGCGTACTCGATACGTGGCGACGAGGCCGTGCCGTCGACGTGCGCAGCCCTGCCAGTTCAATGCTTCCACGCATGCGTCGAAGTCATTCGATGCATGCGAGGGATGGCGGCCGCTCGAACATGTCCGAGCGGACAGGATTTCAGCGGGCTGTTTCTAAACAAGTTTGGAAATATTTGCCCGCTGGAAAAAGGCCCGGCGGGCAAATGTATGCTGGAATCCTGTCCGCTCGGCTGTACAGACGACCGAACATGTCTGCTGAAACTGGTCCGCGGACCTGTTTCAGCAGACATGTTCGGTCGTCTGTACGGGGCCTAACAGGACACATTCTCCATTTAACCCACTCGACTTATAAACTTTCACCCTCCTGTGACCTTAAACAGAAAAATTGCCACCAACATTCCCCTGGACCAACAGCTATTCTTGATCAACCCCACCCAAAACCACAAAGTGAAGAGTGCCTGAAATTATGAGCAAATCTTCCCCATTGCCCAAATTACCAGCCATCTCAGGTTTGGAAACATTGACAAGTTACAACAGTAATGGCATTTTGCCAGGTAACATACTCAATAACCACAATAATAAATGTGCCATGTCATTTTAATATACATATTCAAAAAGGCATATCTTTATTTTTATCAATGTTCTGATGATTCATTCAAATGTTCCGAAACACTGATAAGCAGCATCTCTCTCTCTCTCTCATATATACACACACAGTATCTCACAAAAGTGAGTACACCCCTCACATTTTTGTAAATATTTTATTCTATCTTTTCGTGTGACAACACTATCCCCTCAAAATAACTCAACACACAGCCATTAATGTCTAAACCGCTGGCAACAAAAAAGTGAGTACACCCCTAAGTGAAAATGTCCAAATTGGGCCCAAAGCGTCAATATTTTGTGAGGCCACCATTATTTCCCAGCACTGCCTTAACCCTCCTGGACATGGAGTTCACCAGGGTACACTAGACATAAATCCAAAACTAACTATGCAATTATTCTACCTTCAGCTTTAAAGCAAAATCTGTTAGCATTTGCAAAGGTGTTGAAATTAAACTTTCTGCTTAAAGACACTGACAATTTACCCATTTAGGGCATTACATATTAAGTTTTAAAAGCCTTCACAACAACAACAAAAAAAAAAACTGGTTCACTTTGATTTTTGGTGCCAGGCCCTGTGCTCTGCCTCAGGTGGCCAGACCCTTTTTACAACATTTTTCACTGGCAGATTTCTGACGTTGTAAAAGACCCCCTAACCCAGGGTTTAAACATTTCAAGTCCTGAGCTACTAGCCAGGTCTCAAGGGTTACTCGCCACCAGTTGCCCTGCCCAACCCCTACAATGCCCGCCTCTAAACACGCCCTCATAAATGATCTCATGAAATGACACTTAAATGTTTTATTAAGTTACATAAATAAATATTAACAACTATCTGTGTCCGCCAGTGCAGCTCTGTGTCCGCCAGTGCAGCTCCGTGTCCCCCATGAAGCTCTGTGTACTGTATAGGGGAAGAGAGAGGAGAGGAGAGCCGCTGCTGTCTAGTTTATCAGCGTACGGGGAACATAACAGCTTAAATTTTAATAGCTGTGTGTTCCCCGTCGCTCACGTCATATACAGAGCCTCCCCTTGTCCGTGCACTTTGATAGACGGATCACCCGTCCAATCCTGGGATGGGTAATCTGTCTATCAAAGTGCACAGACAAGGGGGAGGGTCTGTATATGTTCCCAGTGCGCTGATAAACCAGACCGCAGCGGCGACTCTCCTCTTCTCTCCCTTCCCCTACAAACTCAGGCTACTGGCGGTGCTCCCCCTACCAGGCAGCCCACACTCGTCAGCCCTCAAAATCCACTCGCAAAATGCGAGCAGGCTAGTGGATTTTTTGAGGGATGCCCTAACCCATACACTTTATAAATGCACAAATTTAGATTTTCAATAAAATACACTAAAATCATTACTAATGCATACAAACACAACATAACTTACAAAACTCCTACTAAATGTAGAAAAATAAAACTGAATGAACATTTGTACATTTTAAATGTACAGTGGAACCTGAGATTATGAGCATAATCTGTTCCAGGAGAATGATCGTAATCCAAAGTACTCGCATATCAAAGCCAGTTTCCCCATTGAAGTCATTGTTCTTCGTTTTCTACATTGACTTCAATGGCATGCAATACCACATGCGGCCAGAGAGCCTCGGAAATGGCCGAAAAGGCCCGAGGACAGTTCAGCTGACCTTGACAAACCTCTGAAAGAATCCCTTTCCAAGGTCAGCCGAGCTGTCCTCGGGCCTTTGCGTGAATTTCCGAATCATGTCTCTGCCTCTGGGTATCATGCTTGTGGCTGTCAGAGTCTTTCTATGCCTCATGGGACTTTAAGTTCTGCAACAGCTGGAGGTCCGCTAATTGCATATCCCTGCTGTAGTGTATTGTTTGTATAATAAACTGTTTAAAACGATATCATGCTATGGAGTTTCTTTTTACTGTTTGCATATGAGGAGACAGCACCAGAATCAGACAGCTAACCTAGAATCATTAAGGCGATTCATAAGCGTGTTTGACCATACTTAGGTGTGAGGTTCCACGCTCGGAGGTGAGCGGCCATTACCTGAGGGTGGGGAGCACTGGAGTGTGGATACTGCAACACATTGTTTTTCACGTTTCTATGAAGTCACCACTATATAAGGACTTTATATCAGCTATACCGGACAGATTTCCATCTCCGATTAGAACGTCACCATTTCATGCATTACAACACTTTATGATTCACGTTTGTGGCACTATATATACTTTATATAAATTGTTTTTTCTAGTATTATTTTCATGCCTGTGCCACTATATATCATTTTATTTACACATTTTTTAACAAAAAATAAATAAATTATGAGATCTCTATCTATAGTATTATATATTTACTGCAGATTGTGACACTTATCATAGATTATGTCCCATAGACATAAAGGATTTAATTTTATTTTTGGGAAGATTTTGTGCGAGATAGCGCAGCACATTAATTTATTTCTTATTGGATGAAATGTGTATACTGGCTAATTTGCAGTCTGGTCCCTATAAAAGCACATTGTCTGCAAAATGTTTATTTCCTGCTACATAGCAAAAAGCTGTGTATTTTATTCCAAATGATAAGTGAGGATTTCTTCAGTCTGCTGCAGGCAGGAGGAATCATTTTCAATCAGTCTCCTCTACCCAAGTCAACAGACTGCAACATTTCGATTTTGTAACAAGTCACAAGTGAGAAGCTGTGCCAGACGCTTGTGAACATAGCTGCAGCAGAGTTTACATGACTACTTCATCTCTGAACCAGTGTCTGTCTGAGAAGCAATATGTTGACCCTAGATGATGGCACCGTCCTCCTGGAGAGAAAAATGAATGAAAGCTTTGCCAGAGATTGTGATCTCTGGGAGAGGTATTATCCAATTATGCCCTAACACTGACCTTACTATCCTCCAAGTACAATATGCAAAGCTCTATCTCTATAATGTATAGGATTTTTCCATATAAGCTACTGATATATTAAATGAACATTTCAAGCTTATGTTGCTTGCCGTTTTGGGGCCAAACCATCACTTCCAGGACTCCTTTACACTAAAGTTCTTAATGACATAAGCTATATGTTTGGGGTTTTTGTCCTGCTGCAGAAAAAATGTGGGGCCAATCACATGCTTCCCCGATGGCATGGTATGATAAGTATCTGTCAGTATTTCTCAGCATTGACCCTGACCAAATCTCCAACTCCATTTGCAGTAATGCAGCCCCAAACTTGCAAGGAGTCTCCACCATGCTTCACTGTTGCCTGCAGACACACAATATTGTAACTCTCTCCAGCCATTCACAAACTGCCTTTTTCTACAAATTTATGTTATGGCTAATGGTTAAAGGGCTTGTAAACCCTCAAGGTATTTTTACCTTCATGCCTTATATGCATCAAGGTGAACAACCTTCTGTAGTGCAGCAGCCCCCCTTTTACTTACCTGAACCCTATCTTTCCAGCGACAAGAACGAGCTCAGCAGCTCCAGCCGCGGTCTTTGGGCCCTCATTGAATATACTGATAGCAGCAGCAGCAGCCATTGGCTGCTGTTAATCAAATCCAGTGACACGGGAGTCGGGGCGAGTCCTGCTGCCTGTGTGAATGGACGTAGCAGCAGGAGAGCGTGCCAGCACGGGTGCCCCCTTGGAATGCGGGAGGAGCGCCGCTGGGGGACCCCAGAAGAGGAGAATTGGGGACACTGTGCAAAACCCTTGCACAGAAGAGGCAAGTATACCATGTTTTTTTTTTTTTTATAAAACAAACTAACCATTACAACCCCTTTAACAGAGGAGTCTTGAATCTTGGTAAAAAAATGTTTTGCAGGTCAGAGCTGGATGACTCATACAGGCAGGTCTCTGGTGCCTCCCCCATGTTTTGGGAGTTTGAAGAAACTTCTAGAAGCTGGAGGGCAGAGGCCAGGAGGGTTGATCTGCATATTTGGGGAAGTTTGGCCAATTCCCTGGCAGTGGGCCTGGCATGGTGGCCAAGCTAGTCTTTAAAGTCATGCTGACAGGGGAGATGGGTGAAAGATGGAGTGCTGAGGAGGCTGTCAGTGGCCCTTGAGGGGAACCCATGCTGGGAGGTGGAACTCTGCCTTGGGATGATCCTGACAGCATCACAGTTTGCAAGGAATCTTACCTTAGAGGCAGCAGGAGCAAGGAGGACAGTGTGAGTACATCAGCATGGTCAGGAACTTACAGGGGGCAAAGACTGCCACACGTAGCAAGCCTTTCCGGAAGACAGCATTGTGCTTAAATTTTTCCTTTACCTTGCCCTGGGAGATCTTCAGTAGCAGCCGGGTGGGCTGGTGCAGAAGCAGCCGGGTGGGCTGGTAGTTCCTGCAGCCAGTAAAACTTGGATCAGTGTCTATGGTGGAGTTATTCCTCTATGCAAGCTACAATACTTTGTGCTACTTTCCAAAGGGACTGAGAGTTCCTAGTCCTTAAGGGGCTTTTTTAATATCTTTTTTTTTTTATCAGAGTTGTACATAGGGAGGAAGTTGTCTCTGATTTTGTTGCTATAAAGTTGGGCATCCCATAGTTCCTATTCTCCATCCAAGTTATTACGTGTGTGCGTCCTTTTCCATTTTTTTTTTTTTTTTACACATAAACATGACAGATCACTTACATCCACCTCCTCACTGCGTTAACATGATTCAATGATGAAAAAAACTGAATGATCACAGTTGTCACAGAAATGACATCTCTTCCAGTCTGAAGTAGCAGGGATCTGTTCACAGGTCCCTGCTAATCAAAAAGGATGCGGCCTGAGTGAAAGGGCCATTAGACGTATTCCTTACTTAGTATGCATGCACTTGACACAAAAATTATTTAAAGATCTGTCCAATTTATATACAAATTTTTTAATACAAACGTTATAATTATTTAATATATTTTGTAAATTTACATTTCTGTGAGCCAAAAAAACAGCTTGCGGTAACCACCAACTACACACAGTGGCAGAGTCCTGTGCCAGCTGAGTCCAGATCCTACAGATGCAGATCCAACGAGGATGGGCTACAGAAGAAATGGCAATTTGTTAATATACAAAACAAGGCACCATTATTACCCATTCAATAGCAAAATAAATATCTTACATGAGGGTGACCTAAATGATGAATAAGAAGTTGGCTGTTCATTTTTCCTGGACATCCCGTGGTTGCAAACAAGTTCTCATTACATTTAGACCACCTACATTGGAACAATGTTAACAACAGAATTAGCACCTTTAGTAAGAGAGGTATTAGGGCCGATTCACCCCACTGTGTTACAGAAATTTAGACTAACATCTTAACATACTTCAGAGCACACCTGTGCTGCATAAAATAAACAAAACCGAAAAACAGCAGAAGTATCTTTTCCTAAAATGTGGCCCATTTCAAACAAATGAGCTGTGGTCACGACCCATGCAGTGTGCTGCGACACAAATTAAAGTAGTAAGTAGGAGGGGGTAAAGAAAAAAAAAAAAATTTGCTTTTTAGATTTTACAGTCTAATAAACCTTGCGGCACCTCATTAGCCCTAATTAAATTGTATCCAATACAAAGAACACAAATGTTCTGTATTGCAGCTTACCAGTCCTTAGATGCGGTGACTGCATTAACATTCCTTTTTTTAAGTTTTCACTCTTTATTTTTACCTGATGATCCTGCCAGTAAAACTCAAAAAATTGGTAGGTATGCTGTGTGAATGGGAATACATAACATAATGTAGCATTTTCTTAAGTTTGATTGCAAAAGTAAAAACATTTTTTTTTAGGTACCACGACATCAAATAAAAAATGATCAAAAATCTAATATTTAAAATGTTGTGCGACAGCTCTTCTGGGGCTGCCAACATCTCATCCAAGATGGCAGCACCAAGCAGCAGTGTTAAGCCCCGTACACACGATCGGATTTTCCGCAGACAAAGCTTAAGACTTTTGTCCGATGGGCGTTGGCCAGGAATTTGTCTTGCAGACAAACGGCACACAATTGCCAACCAACAAACACGAAACAATACGTTCTTTCAGCTCTTTAGCGGCACCCTTTGGGCACCTTCTGCGAATGTCGTGTTTGGTGAGCATTGATTACGAGCATGCGTGTTTGTGTTTTGGAGTTGTGTACACACGCTCGGAAAATTTAGAAAACGCACGATTGTTGGCGGAAAATATTAAAGCATGCCATCCAACATTTTTCGCGGAAAATCCGACAATTGTCCGATGGAGCATACACATGGTCGGATTTTATGCCAACAGCCTGTCATCACACAATTTTCTTCAGAAAATCCGATCTTGTGTATGAGGCTTTGGGCCCTTTGGATGTCTATGCAAAAGGAGGCCTTTAAAGGGAAAGGCATTACATTTACATATAATTTTAGGAGCAGCTTTTTGTTAAAGTAAATGGTCTTCCGACAGGGTCTATTTGTTATCATTTGAAAATAACTTTATGTTGATGTAAAAAAATAATAAAAAATCTGAGAAATTGCAGAAATCTATAGCAACACTTGTTTTAAAATGATCACTGTACTAATATATACATACATATATATATATATATATATATATATATATATATATATATATATATATATATATATACACATACATATAAATACACATACACACACACACACATATACATACACACAAAAGGATCAATGGGATAAATTATAGTTTTTTTGTAAATACCGTATTTATCGCCGTATATCCCGCACTTTTTCCCCGCGTATACCGCGCACCCCTAAAGTTGCCCCCGAAATTCCTCCCGGCTTCTCCAGCGCGCACCTCAAGTCGAGTCCCCGCGCTCAGTTTGAAATCCTGCGCCGACATATACCGAGTGCAGTACACTCGGGTACATTCGGCTAGTCTCGGCTTCGCTCGTGCTCACGCATAAACGTCACAGAGCGTGAGCGACTCCGAGCCTTGCCAAATGTACCCAAGTGTACTGCACTCGGTATATGTCGGCGGAGGCGTTCGAACTGAGCGTGGGAAGCGGGGACTCGACTTGGGGCAGGCTCTGGAGAAGCCGGGAGGACACCATCGAGGCCGGAGACGGACACCGGACCGGACGATGGACGCTAGGAAGACACCAAAACTGTAAGTAATAAAATCATATAACTTTTTTTTTACAGGAATTTCGGGGGCAACTTTAGGGGTGCGCGGTATACACGGGAGCGCGTTATACCGCGATAAATACGGTAGTCTTCAGTGGTCCTAAAACTATTGTGAAGAAATCATAATTGCTCAGCTTTGCAGTATCATTATACTGTATGTATGTGTGTGTGTTTGAGAAAAACTGGATAGCAGCATGGGGGTCGCCAAAAGTGCTTTTCAGTGCAAAACATGCAATAGATGACTCCTGCAGCAATCCAGTCAGTCAATAAGAAAAGTTCCTGCAGCCCAGAGTGCTGTGTCCTGTGTTAGCTGGCAATTGCCATGTACCAGCACTGTCATACTCCCCACATACTGAAAAGTACCAGGTAGTTATTTTTGCTCCTAACAGCTGAAGAGCACTGAGAAGGCAAGTATGGGTTGCTGGAGGGGCAATCACTAACATAAACCTATTTCTTTGCCCTGCATGGGCAAAACAAAGGTCCACTTTAGTGCTTAAACTGGAAGCCTAAAATAAGTCAGAGGGAAAATATATACCTTGATTTTCAGTAACTAGGAAAAAAAAAGGGGGGGGGGGGGGTACCTGTACATACCTGAAAGATCTTGCTCTGTCAGCATGTGATGGCTTATTATCCTGAGGATAGCTTAAAAAAAAAGAAAAAAAAAGAAAAGAAAATTAAAACGTTGTGTCTTAGCAAATCAAATAGTAATAAGTTATTATATGGCAAACACAAATAAAAAATTGTATGTGATATGAGTAAGATTTTACTAATCCAGAATGATTCCTTAGATCAAAATGGCACAATGGACTGAAGGTAAAACTTTAACGGCCAACTGTTATTTCCGAAAAAAAAATTGCCAATGTATTCCACCCTAAACCTGGTCTGGAGGAGACCTACAAAGATGGAACTTACCTCAGTGTGCGTTTTCCTGTGCTGGTTTTTAACATTTTTTTTTACTCTACTCTATTTATAGAACCGGATTTACACATCACCTTAAAATTGTATATTTTAAAGTCGAAGGAAAATATCACAAAAACCACAGCAAATAAATTAGCAACAATTTTACCAATCTATATAAACAGGCTTCTAGGAAAATCAGTAACAAAATAAGTGCCAACCTTGAGCGTGGCATCTCCCAAATGACCCAGTCATTTCCTGCAACTGCTCCAACTCTGAAGGTATTCTTCAAGCACCAGTCTGCAGACATCAAAGGCACTTGCATAGACTCAAGGGACAGAATGGCCTGGTGTGTAGTCAAATCATAGAAACGTATGGTGCCAGTTTTCTCTGCTACCATTAGCTGAAAAAGTGGAGTTGTAGAAGTTTAAATAGTTAAAATGACAAACTGCCAAACATGCAGTTAAAATACATATGTGCTAGCTGTCTTAGCTTTCAAAAGATTTATAAGTTTGTTCTTGCACTATTGTAAGTAATAGACCTATGCTTTCTTTCCTGGGACCTCCTCCTACTTATTTAAAGAAGAATCCACATAAATTACACCATAGCACTAAGCATTTGCTGGGGCCAGGAGTTGTGTCAATACAAAAACTCTTTGTGATCATTCTTGGCATTACCAGATGCAGACCTCTTTAGAATGGCAAATATTTCCAACACACAGTAAAATAAAGGCAAAAGGGCACAGAAGGCTAGTGCATTACCTGGTGACACGTTTATTATAGCATTTACACAAGAGATAAAACTATAATTCTACCACTTTACAAAGTTCTTGTATGGCCACATCTTGAGTATGTAGTTTAGTTCTGGTCACCAGTCCTCAGGAAGGATGTACAAGAACTGGAATAAGTCCAGAGAAGGGCAACAAAGCTAACAAGAGGGCTGGAGGACCTCAGTTATGAGGAGCGACAACAAGCATTAAACATATTCTCCCTGGAGAAGAGACTTTTAAATAAGTCATCCAGCCAAAGCTCGTTTGTCTGGGGTTCTCCTATTGATCACATGAGTGCAATTTGTTTTGCACCCCTGGGACCCGTTTTCAGCAGAGAGTGGGCTGAAGTCACAGATTTTACACCACGTCATTGTGACAAAGTCTGGATCTGCCAGGTACCTGAACTGACCCATCTCAGCCTCTTAGTGAGCCACTGAGAGCCCGGTCCACCCCCTCCACAGCTCAGTCCTCCAATGAGTGCAGAGGTAGATGAGCAGAGAGCTGTGACTGATAAGTCTGCAGCTCTCTGCTCACAGAGTTTTGAAAACAGAGTGATTGGCGATGTTCGATCGCTCAGTGTACAGTGTAGAGGTGCCGGGGGACCGATGCTGCATCCACCTAGGTAAGTATTAATAGGGGGGGAACGGGGGACGGACACCTTTACTTCTCTTTTAAGAGGAGAAATGATAGCGATATACAAATATCTTAATGGTAAGTCCAGCATTGAGAGGAAACTATTTAGTCTCGCGTCACCACTCAATGAAGTTGAACGACAAAAGGTTCAACCTTAAACTGCGCAAATATTTTTTTTTTACTGTTAGAGCTGCAAGAATGTGGAATCCTTCCACAATCTGCGGTTGCAGTGGTTAATGTTGCGAATTTCAAAACAATTACCAAAATCATACTCACAAAGGGCCAGATTCACAAAAGAGATACGACGGCTTATCTCCTGATACGATTGTCGTATCTATGCGGCTGATTCATAGAATCAGTTACTGTAATTGACTTACACCGTCGGATCTTAGGATGCAATTCTAGGCCGGCCGCTAGGTGGCGATTCCATTGCGGTCGGCGTAGAATATGCAAATGACTAGTTACGGCGATTCACGAACGTCGCTCTAAATTTACATAGTTTCCGTCGAGATACGCCGCATAAAACTAAGGCTGCCCTCTAGGTGGCCTAGCCAATGTTAAGTATGGCCGTCGTTCCCACGTCGAAATTTTAAAATTCACGTCGTTTGCGCAAGTCGTCCGTGAATGGCGCTGGACGCCATTTACGTTACTGTCGAAACCAATGACGTCCTTGTGACGTCATTTAGCGCAATGCACGTTGGGTAATTTGATGGACGGAGCATGCGCAGTACGTTCGGCGCGGGAACGCGCCTAATTTAAATGGTGCCCGCCCCATTTGAATTAGGCGGGCTTGCGCCGAGCGTTTACACCGCCGCAAGTTTACAGGTAAGTGCTTTGTGAATCAGGCACTTATGCTGTAAACCTGCGGCGGTGTAACGTAAATGGGATACGTTACGCCGCCGCAGCGTAACGTATTTGTCTGTGAATCTGGCCCAGTATGCCCAAGGTAAAAAAAAAAAAAGTTGAATGAACAAGTGACAGGAAGGTTAGTACAGTTGTGTGAAAAAATATTTGCCCCGTTCTGATTTTTTTTTTTTCTCCAAATTTGTCACACTAAAATGACTCAGATTAAACAAATATTATTATTACACAAAGATAACTTGAGTGAATTTCAAAATGCAGTTTTTAAATGATGGTTTCATTTATTAAGGCAAAAAATCTGTCCAAACCTGCCTGGCTTTATGTGAAACAGTAATTGCATCATAAACCTAATAACTGGTTGTGCCACCCTTGGGGGGCAACAAGTGCAATCAAGCGTTTGCGATAACTGGCAATGAGCCTTTCACATTGCTGTGAAACAATTTTGGCCGACTCTTCTTTGCAGAATTGTTTTAATTTCACCACATTGGAGGGTTTTTCAGCATAAATGGCCTGTGTAAGGTCATGATCAGCATCTCAATTGGATTTAAGTCCAGGCTTTGACTATGCCACTCCAAAACCTAAATTTTGCTTTGTTTGGACCATTTGGAGGTGGACTTGCTGTTGTGTTTCGGATAATTGTCCTACTGCATAATCCAAGTGCACTTGAGCTTGAGTTCACGAACTGATGGCCGGACATTATCCTTTAGGAATTTCTGGTAGAGCTCAGAATTCATGGTTCCATCAATTATGGTAAGTCGTCCAGGTCCTAAAGCTGCAAAGCAGCCCCAGACCATCACGCTACCACCACCATATCTGACTGTTGGTATGATGTTCTTGTTAGGAAATACTGTATTAGTTTTATGCCAGATGCAACAGAACGCACACCTTTCAAAAAGTAAATTTTTTGTCTCATCAGTCCACAGACTATTTGCCTAAAAGTCTTAGAATTCTTTTTTTGGGGTAAATGTGAGATGAGCCTTTGCGTTCTTTTAGGCCAGCAGTGGCTTTGGCCTTGGAACTCTCCCATGGAAGAAATTTTTGCACAGTCTCTTTCTTATTGTTGAATCACGAACACTGATCTTACCTGAGGCAACCAAGGCCTGCAATTCTTTATATGTTGTTCTGGGTTCTTTTTATGACCTCCTGGATGAGTCGTCGTCATGCTCTTGGAGTAATTTTTGTAGGCCGGCCACTCCTAGGAAGCTTCACCACTGTTCCAAGTTATCTCAATTTGTAGAAAATGTCTCTCTCTGTGGTTCACTGTAGTTTCAAAGCCTTATGCCGCCTACACACGATCATTTTTTGGCATGAAAAAAACAACGTTTTTCAGCATCTCGAAAAAACTTTGTTTTTTCCAACTTCATCATTAAAACAACGTTGCCCACACACGATCGTTTTAAAAAAATGCTCTAGCAAAGCGCGGGGACGTACAACACGTACGATGGCACTATAAAAGGGGAAGTTCCATGCGGATGACGCCACCCTTGGGGCTGCTTTAGCAGATTTTGTGTTAGTAAAAGACGATGCGTGCTTTTCTGTCTGTTACAGCGGGATCAATGTGCTTACTCCATTACGAACGGTAGTTTTACCAGAACGAATGCTCCCATCTCATAACTTGCTTCTGAGCATGCGCGGGTTTTTACCGTCGTTTTAGCCCACACACGATAATGTTTTACAACCCTAAAGACGACATTGTTTAAAACGTCGTAAAAAAAATGCAGCATGTTCGAAAAAAAAAAAAAAAAATTGTCGTTTTTCAAAACCCGAAAAATGATGTTGAAGCCCACACACGATCATTTTAAATTACATTTTTTAAAAACGTTGTTTTTTTCCATGCCGAAAAATGATTGTGTGTACGCGGCATTAGAAATGGCTTTAAAAACCCTTCCTAGAATGATACATGCACATTACTTTGTTTCTAAACTGTTCTTAAACTTGTTTTAGATTGTGGCATGATGTGTGGCTTTTTGTGATCTATTAGCATGCTTCACTTCGTCAGACAGCTTCTATTTATGCGATTTCTTGATTCAACAGGTCTGGCAGTAATCAGGCCTGGGTGTGGCGAGTGAAATTTACCTCAGCTTTCCAAAAAAATTGCAGTTAAATCATAGTTCATTCATGATTCAGCATGGGATGGGGCAATTACTTTTTCACATAGGGCCAGGCAGGTTTGAACAGCTTTTTTCCCTTAATAAATGAAATAATAAGTTAAAAATGGCATCTTGGATTTACTTATCTTTGTGTAATATTAAAATTTGTTTGATGATCTGAATCATTTAAGTGTGAGAAATATGCAAAAAATATATATAAAGTCAGAAAGGGGGCCAATACTTTTTCACACAACTATAGATGTGCATCACCAAGTCCAGACATCACTCGAGCATAGTTCCTCTGTATATTAGCTCACCTTTAAATTTACTAGGATCTCAACCATATGACTGGTACCACAAATACCTTCATCTTCCAGGGAGGCTACTGCATTAGCAATGATTGTCTTTTAGAGCCATGAACAATAAAAAAAACAAAAATAAAACAGTAGAGACAAAAAACAAAAATGAAGGTAAAATGTTCAGTAATCTAGATCCAGTCATTACTGGTGTTATTATTATTATTGAGAATAGCTGCCTTCTTCACTGCTGAATTGATTGTACCTGGTATGTAAACAGTATAGTGTTAAATACTTAAGAGCTTGCTAATGGACTAAAAGTCACATAACTAATCTTCTCAACTGTGTTCTATTGAGTATTCTCTGGTCTTATCCAGTGCTTCCCATAATTCTGTTCCTTCCCAAGAGTAAAATGGATTAAAAGAACTGCTCTAAAGGCTGCCCCAGCTCCCCAAAGTGGCATTATGTCTCCTCAAACGCACACCACGGGGCTCCTGGAACACACGCCGTCACATACACACCCCGCAATTGGACCGCTCCACCCATCAAAGAACAGATGGAACGTGGAATTCAGTGCCCGGAAATTCACATGCAACTTCCACCACCACACAGGGAGGAGTAAAAAATAGGCATTAAACCAGCACATATGCTGCAGCCAAGCGAACACAAGAAACGTGCAGACACTTCACACGCCCTTCCTAATTAATAATTGGTTTAAGGATGTCAGTTCCTCTGAACAATATATTCATAATTACACAAAACTCATTATAAAATGAAATCATCACCTTCTACTTTATCCAATGTTATACTGTAGAGGTCAGCAATGACTGGATCTAGTTTACTAAGCAATTTACCTTCATATTTATTCCTGCTTTCTATTTGTGTTTATTGCTCTAGAGGACAATCACTGCTTATGCAATAGCCCCTTCCCGGAAAGGTGAGGGTCTGTGTGGTACTGGTCATGTGGTTCAACTCCTAGTAAATTTAAAGGTGAGCTGACAAACTGTTTTAAGGAAAAATGGCTTGTCCCATGTAATGTGTCAGCATGTCTTACTCTTGGTGATACGCATCTACGTTCTGACCTTCCCTGCCACATGGGTCTTGTTTATTCAAAGTTTTTTGTCTTTGGCATTTTGGGAGTATGATTGTGGCACTTATAATAAACTTGTCATCGGGAAACACACTAGTCAGTTAATTTTGAGAAAAGAAAAAAAAACAAAACACTATCAGGCTCCACTGGGTGGCAGTGTGGAGATTTGCTTGTTAATACAATAAATGGTCCCACATCCAATTAATATAACCAATCTGAACAAATACATGAAAGAGGAAACGTGGACTTTATAGGCACCAAATAAGTAAAATCGACCAAATAATTACATAAGATCAACTATTTTAATAACACAAAAGATTCAAAAATATTAAACGTGCATCATCTGAGGCTGTTCACTGGGTATATGTGTGGGTTTATATCCACTTTAAACACATTTCTTTCTCTACACATTTCTATCTCTACAACAGGGGATCTTAATACCCTTTGGGAAAGTATAGGGACCACAAAAGAAAATGCAAAGGATAAAGCACCTACTAAAGCTACCATACATCTTTATTGAAAATGGGACATATAACAATAAGATGCCAGTGATCTAAACCAGTGGTCTCCAAACTGCGGCCTGAGGGCCGGATGAGGACCTTAGCTTGCTTTTATCCGGCCCTTAGGGCATTATTCCCCTTACTGTCAGCAAGTGAGGCACAGTTCCTGCCACCGACAATGGGGCACTATTGCTCTCCCTGACACCGGGGATCTGTTCATCTCCCTGACACCAACGACGGTGCACTATTTCTCCCATTGAAACCAATGATGGGGCATAGTTTACTCCCACTGATTCCAGGACATTTTCTGCTTCCACTGACCACAGTCCGCCCCCCCTAAATTTTGAAGGACATTAAACTGGCCCATTGTTTAGAAAGTTTGGTGACCTCTGATCTAAACCAATACCCCCTGGGTCTTCTTCCTTGCACCTCAATATCCCCTCTCCCACCAAACTCCTAGCCCCGTGGTCCCGCCCTCTCCACCTTCCCCTGAGCCCCTTCCCCTGTTGTCAAATTTGGAGTCCTATCAGAGCCCCACCACGGGACTAGGAGTTGGCAATTATAAGAGGGGTGTGTGAGTGGGGACATTGAGGGGGAGGGAGGTGACCCAAGGTTATTGGGTTTATATCACTGGTATGTTATTCTTACACAATGTCCCATTTAAAGGTATATGGTAGCCTTAGCCTGCTTTATCCTTTGTGGTTTCTTGGGTTGTGCAGTGTTTTGGATGCACCTCCCCATATTTTGGGTTTAGGCACCATAGCCACTTTACACTTCCAGGATCTTATATTATGTGGGTTTTTCTAGAAATATAAGAAACAAACAATCTCTCAATCATTCTCTGTTATATTGCACCTGGGATCAAAGTGAAAAAAATCAGGACTTAATACGTCCGATGATATGAAAGCAACATTGCTAGTAACTGCACCTAGATTTCAAGTTGTGACTTGAGTAACAAAATCCTTACAAAAAGCTAGGAGCAGAACAGTTGAAAATCATATATAAACTAAAACTAAGCTTACTGGTGCCTAATAGGGCTGGTGCTAATGTTTTTTGATTTCGACAGTTCGATGAAGGTGGCAAGAACACATACTGGGAAATCTTTTGGGGGGCTGCAATTAGTTCCGTACCCTTGGCTACAGGAATATATTATAAGCAAGCAGTAGAAAAAGGAAAGTGCGGAAGAATAAAAGGAATGGTAGAATGGCAGTAGTGCATTTACTGTATACCCACAGCCTCCAGCATTAGCCATAAGCACACAGCTACCCGACTTCACACATATATACAGAGATGAAAAATCCACACAGTTATCTTTGTTAGTGGAAAATGTATTCCGGTTATCACTCTCCAGGCTAGGCCCATAGCCAAATGCAGTGTAACAATAACATGAATTACAATGCAGTGACCCTTTGTGCATCGAATATAACTGGTGATAAACTAAATCGGTATATAGCGGACTGAATCAGAACTTCTTTTTAAGGTTGGCACGACTTAAATGTACTGGATTCTGTTAAAAATGGACTCTTTCAAACCTTAAATGCTTCTTCTGGATGCCAGGCTACACTCATCCCAGGTGATCGTAGCATAAACATTGCAATCTGATTTCCTCCTAAATCCCAAATTCTAAAATAAACAAACAAAAATGCAAAATATTAAAGTAGAATCATTTAAGACCCCCTCGCCCCCACATCCTTCCCCTCAACACACACATCAAGGGCACCTACATATGAAAACATCAAATGCACTACATGTTATATATCATGTTATGCCCTCAGTGGCAGGGTGAGCCGAGTGATGGTCAACATGGATCCCGACCTCCTATACCGCAATCTTTTCCCAGCCTGGACCAGCTCTATGACATCAGCCAACAGTGGGTTTCAGCCAGCAATTTGCTGAAACCGGGTCACAGGAGTGCAGAAAGCTACACTCCTGTGATCCACAGGAGAAGTACAGCCAAACAAGCTGTACTTCTCCTTTAAATGTAAGCAAAACTGTCATGAATGGCTTCCATTCATTATGGCTTGCTCGGTATTGTGATTCCATAATTGGCCCACAGCTATCCCATGGTACCTGGGCCAATCACAGCACCCTGTACCATGTGATTAGCTGTATTCAATCACAGCATCACAATAATAAGCAAGCTGTCATGAATAAAAGCCATTCACGCCAGATAAAAATTGCTTATAACAATGATCAATAACAGTGTAAAAAAATAAATAAAAAATCCCTGATCTCCATCCCTTCCAAGTACCCTGGTGACACGGAACTACTCTGATGACAGTAAATGTAAAATAACAACATCTGTTAAAAATGTATATATTTTATATAATATTGTGACAGTACAGTTCCCTGTCCTGGTAATAGTCGCCCAGGATTCTCAAATAGGTAGGTTGAGGGGCTCCAGGGTTATTTAATGTGGAGGAATCTGTTTGATCAGTTTCCTCCAAAGTTTATAAAATCCACTTGGGGACCTGGAGCCCGGAGATTCCATAGCGATATGGGTGGGATGGAATCTCCAATCCTGGGACCGGGTTTCGGAAACAGCCAGGACTCTGGCTGGTTGATTGAGCAGGTGGCTCCTGGGCTTATAGCAGAGTCAGGAATAGGGTTCTGGGCTCCACCCTCCCGAGGAGTCCAGGAAAGCAAGGGAGAAGCATGCATGTCTGCATGGTATAGACAGAGAGCCCAAAGCTGTGGGCTGAGCAGCACGGAAGCTGGGAGAAGATACAGTGGTTGTATCGAAACTTTATTGTATGGCCAAGAGGGCTGAAGTGTAAAGCCTAAGCGGCAGTATTTCTGAAGAGAGCCAGGAGGCTCTGCATTTTCCATCATTTATTATTTTACTGCTATAGCAACCTGAACCCCCCCTGCTTGGGAAATTCTAGATGGATTTTTCTTTCTTTAATAAAAGTGGGCCAACAACCTCTTAAAAAGCACAACTGGCGTGGACTCTGCTCACTGGTATGCTCTACACAGAAGCGAAACAACCCCCAACATTACTATATATATTAAAAAAAAAAAAAAAAAAATGATATACATACGGTCACCACTCAATATCCCTGATCACTGTCACGCTAGTCCTATAATGATGCTGTACTGCACTGGACAGTATAAAAACTGCGAAGAAAAAAAAAAGCTAAAAAATATTCGGAATGAAAAAAAGTGTGGTCAGCAAGCCTTCTGAGAGACATATACACAATGAGTAAACATAAAATGGATAAAAAGGTTGCGCTATTCAATCACGTATATACAAATGTAAAATTTGATGATTAGAACAGTCCACAAGAGATGTGAAAATAAATCCTGATGTCAATCTCCACCATCCACCACTGTAGTTATCTTAAATATCAGTGCCTCCACCAACAGCTGAAAGGCTCGCTTACCAGCAACAAAAGACTCAGTCTGTGTTTCCAGAATAGATGCATCACCTGGAACCTGAGTGAGAATCTTCACATCTTATACGGTGCCAAGGGATGTACCATCTGGACCTGGAGAAAGGCCTTGGCTGGGCCAAAGCCACACGCGCAAACAATCCCTTGTAAGGAGGGATCAATAGGAGCTGGTAAGCGAGCCTTTAAGCTGTTGGTGGAGGCACCGATATTTAAGATCACTACAGTTGTGGATGAAGAAGATTAACATCAGGATTTATTTTCACATCACTTGTGGACTGTTCTAATCATCCAATTTTTAAATTTGTATATACATAATTGAATAGCACGACCTTTATCCATTTTATATTGGTGACAGTATGTAGAAAAAAAAATGATAAAAAAAAACAAGTTTTATTAAATTTCCTATGTTTTCAAAAAATTGTGACAAAAAATTTGATGCAGGTACACGGGGCGCAGTGGAAGAAGACTGAATTCTGCACTCTGTGTGTAGCGCACCACTAAACTCTGCACTCTGTATGCAGTTCACCCCTGAACTCTGCACTATTTATGTAGCACCCCCTTCACGCTGCAGTCTGTGTGTAACCCACTCCCTGAACTCTTGCACTGTACATAATGCACTCCTGGTATTTAATGACTCTGTTTAGAACCTCCCACTGTTAGTAAAATTTGACCACACCCACTATTTGATGTGGTTTGGAGGGCGTGTGTAAGGGACGAGGGGGGGGGGGGGGTAGGGGGATGGGATTCGTGATTGAGTTCCTGTACCCAATTTCTGAGTAAAAAAAGCGCTGACCATATCTATATCCAGAGGCCAAGTGAGGGGGCCACTTCTAATTTGACCTTTTTCTTTAATTCACAAATATTAGGGGATGGCCATAAGTATTGTCCTCAGAGATCCTTCTGCTCAACTGCTACTGCAGCTGTATCCCTATCGCACACTAGTCTATAAAGAAGTGATGTGCTGGAAGGGTTTGTGGCATTGAGCTCAGTGCAGAGGCGGCAATAATAAACCTCACCCCATTCACTAGTGTCAGACAGCAATAATAAACCCCCTTCCCCTTTTCACTCATTTCATTGAAAGGGACAGCAATAATGCTGAAGACACGTTCCCATGCTCTTTTCGGTCTTCCTTTTGGGCTGAAACTACACTATTCCTGTTGGCAAAGAAAACTCCCTGTCCAGATTGACAAGCAGTAAATCACTCTGTGCGATAGGCAGTACCGAGTTTAATACTTACCTGATATACCTGTACACTATTTTTCAGAACAGTGTGGAATAGATGTGTCCTTATATTACAAATGGATTACACCATGCAAATCTGGCCTGCTTCTTGGCCGTTACCCTGGTTGGGACTGAGTGCTCCTGTCTCAGCCCGAGGTCAGTGCCGGAACACAAAGAGCATTCCAATACTTGGCACCCCACGGTCATTCTACATTTGGCACTGTCTAGCTGGGGCATTGTAGGCTGCAAAAGAGGGCCTTTACAGGCTGCTGGTTGTAATAAAAAGTTATTAAGGCTGTCACTGCTGACCTTTCTGAGAATGCCATTTGCCTGACAGTCATGCTGATCTAACAGCTTTAATCATTTCTGAAGCATGGACCTGAAACAGATATTTACATTAGGTCAGGAGTCCCGATTTTACACTCATTGAGTACCGAAGCCAAAGATAGCAATGGCAGCCCCTGCATTTCTCTCGGTATACCTTCAATCCTATTGTCACTAACTGCAGCAGTCCTGTAATCCATGACATTATAATGAACGTATGACATTATCCAGGCAAATTTAGAGATCTGCCCCGAGCTCCAGATTTTTTTTTTTTAAACAAAGCAGGAACAAGACTTACCGCTATTTACCATACAACCAACCTGATTTCTGCCAGGCTATGGCAGGCAACAGCAAAACTTTACCTTGAATGTGAAGAGCATAGGAAAGAACCATAGTATAAAGTTTTGATATAATAAAGGGTTTAAACATGGTTTGGGGGGAATTAGTTAAAAATTATACATGCTTTTAGGGCGTGTGTATATGTATATGTATATATATATATATATATATATATATATATATATATATATATATATATATATATATATATATATATATATATATATATATATATATATGTATGTATGTATGTATGTATGTATATATATATATATATATATATATATATATATATATATATATATATATATATATATATATATATATATACACACACACACACACATACACATACATACATACACAGCAGCTGCTAATCGGTAAAATAAAACTATCAGCTGTTAAAAATCAGATTAATCTTCTACATCATAGCATGTCATAGCTAAGACAGTAAACCTCAATTTACATAGGGACCATTTATGTATAAAAGACATGTCTGTTTTTCCTAAATGAATGGATGAAAGCCTCGGCTGTAAAAACTACCCTTTACAAGAGAAATTATGCATTTGAAGTTGTGCAGAATGAGAACAAGTTGACCTTTTGCAAACGCTCTTGGTGTTCTTTTAGAGAGTACTTAGTTTTTAATATAGTTGGCAATGATTTCTGGTTTCTCTCCAATGTCATAATGCTTTCCCAAGATTTAAGCCATCACTGCACAGAAACATTTTAGAAGCAAATGCTGACAATGTGCTGATTTGAATTGGAGGAAAATGTAACTCAATAAACCCATGTGTAGGTTTTAGTTCTTGATTATATACAACAGAAATTTTAAATGTTAAAACCTTAAAAAGGAACGTTTCGACCTTTCAATGTTTTCTTTTAGTTACATGTAAAAGATATAAGCTAGCAATAAATCTTAAAATAGAGTGTGGTTAAAAAACAAAAAACATTTGTATAGCTTACATATATATGGGACAGCGATATTTGTTCATTAAAAACCCTATCTTCTTGTTTTGCAGTGCTACACAGTGGCTGGCTTTACTGCTCCTTCTCACAATCCTAGTCTATGAACCTTCTAGTTGATAAAAAAAAATTTGGTTTCTAATTTGTTCATATTTTATTTAACCACTGGTAAAAAAAAATGCTATCTGCCTGGCTGTCATCCTGAAACTCTATGGCTTCATTCACACTTGTACAACTCCAAAGTCGCGTCGACTTTGGAGTGCAACTTTGGATGGGTGGAACTTAGATACGACTTTGGCTTTGACCAGGGATAATGAACAACTGTTGCACTGTATAACATTCAAGTACCACTTTCATGCAACTTTTGAGGGTTAACATTGAAGTCTATGGCCCTCAAGTTGCATAAAAGTAGGACCAAAGTACTGCATAATCTACTTTAAAGTCGCTGCAACTTTAAGTCGCACATATACAAATGGTTATCATTGGAAAACATGGGAAATGACTTGTCATGCAACTTTGATGTCCAAAGTTGCACAAATGTGGAGCCTAAGGGGCAGATCCACGAAGAAGTTACGACAGCGTATCTATTGATACGCCGCGCAACTTCTATTTTGCTCCGGCGTATCTTTGTTTTGTATCAACAAAACAAGATACGCTTGAAGCTGGGCTAGATCCGACTGGCGTACGTCTTAGAACGCTGTCGGATCTAAGGTGCATATTTACGCTGGCCGCTAGGTGGCGTTTCAGTCGAATGCCGCGTCGGGTATGCAAATTAGCTAGATACGCGAATCCACAAACGTACATCCGTCCGGCGCATTTTTTTACATTGTTTCCGTAAGGCTTTTTTAGGCGTAAAGTTACCCGCTATATGAGGCGTACTCAAGCATGGACGTCGTTCCCGCGTTGAAATTTGAAAATTTTACGTTGTTTGCTTAAGTCGTTCGCAAATAGGGCTTTGCGTAGAATGACGTTCACGTCGTAAGCATTGTCTTGTTTCGGGTTAATTTCGGGCATGCGCACTGGGATACCCCCATGGACGGCGCATGCGCTGTAAAAAATGTTTTAATTTACGTTGGGTCAAGATGTATTAACATAAAACACGCCCCCATCACATCCATTTGAATTGCGCGCCCTTAAGCCGCCAAACTTACGGCGCAAATTCTTTCAGGATAAGGAAAATACGCTGCAAGTTACGGTGGCGTAGCGTATCAGAGATACGCTACGCCGGACGCAACAATGCGACACGCTACGTGGATCTGGCCCTAAGTGTCTAATATAAAACAAATAGGCAGACAAAAACTTCTAACTTTACACTCAAAGGGCCAGATTCACATACCCGCGGCGCAGCGTAACGTAAACCGTTTACGTTACACCGCCGCAAGTTTTCAGTCTAAGTGCCCGATCCACAAAGCACTTACCTGGAAATTTGCATAGATACTCTGAGAGATACGACGGAGTATCTGAGATACTCCGTCGTATCTCCTTTGTGAATCTGGCCCAAACTTCCTAATCTGCATACTGTTCTAAGTCATTGGGCTGATCTATTACCACATGAGAACCGGCTCTTTACTTTGCAGAATGTGTAGGTGAACAAGTTTTCACTTTGAATACTCACTCATGCAAGGGAAATGAAACAAACATAATTTTTGCTAAAACATATCCGACTCTTAGGATGTTGAACCGAACACAACTTCAGACTTTTTTTTTTTTTTAACCAGCAGAGCAGGCTGGGAACTGGTAATTTAGCAATAGTAATGTTTTTTTATGTCACATTTATAGGGTTAATTTGTACTATTCTGTAATTTCACATTAGCTCATTCCTAGTATTGAGCAAGTATATTGGAAAAAAAAAAAAAAAAAATCACAGCTAGCTAGTCAAAAGGTATTGGAAAAGAAAGGGGCAAGTAACAAAAAAAACACACAATTCATTCTGCCGTTTCCAGGATTCTATCTAGGTCAGGAGTTTCAAAGTCTCATTAAACAGCACAACATTTAGACACATAAATGTCTTACCTGCATGTGTGGTCATCACTGACACTTGCAATATCATTTCCTTCACAAGAACAGTAAACGACATCGTTGATGTAGCCAGAGTGACCATCTATGACCTTTCAAATAGAAAAGTGCACAAAAAAAACCCAAATATGACTTTTTTTTCTAAAATTGTAGGAAATTGTACAAATTATGTGGCTAATGGTAATTTGTTATATACACTAGAAGGCTCATTCAGTAGCAAAAAGCATAAAACAACGTTCAATGTACAGATATCGACAGTAACCAGTCAGAATGCTTCTTTTAGTGGAGTGACTTAATTAAAATAATGCGATTGGTTGCAAAGGATTATTGCAGTTTGCATTGTCAGCTTTTTTTCCTTGCATTTATTAGAGGAAAAGTTCACTTAAAAAAAAAAAAAAACAACAATAAATAAAAGCACATTAGGAGCCTGGATAGCATAGCATCAGCAAATCAACAGATCCCGAGATTCACAGAGCGACACCATCTCACAAAAGTGAGTACACCCTCACATTTTTGTAAATAGTTTTACTATATTTTTTCATGTGACACTGAAGAAATTACACTTGGCTACAATGTAAAAGTAGCAAGTGTACAGTTTGTATAACAGTGTAAATTTGCTGTCCCCTCAATATAACAACACACAGCCATTAATGTCTAAACCGCTGGCAACAAAAGTGAGTACACCCCTCAGTGAAAATGTCCAAATTGGGCCCATTTTCCCTTCCCAGTGTCATGTGATTCGTTAGTATTACAAAATCTCAGGTGTGAATGGGGAGCAGGTGTGTTAAATTTGGCATTATCACTCTATGGCTGGGTTCTCACACTGGTACGACACGACAGTCGTACTACTTTGGATCCGACTTTGCCCTGCGACTTGAAGTCCGAAATGCGTCCCACTTCAATGAACAGGGATCAGTCTTCAAGCCCCGACAATACCAGGCACGGTTTCTGGTATGAATCTTGAGGGGAACTCCACGTCAAACAAAAAAAATAAAAACACCGCATGGGTTCCCCTCTAAGAGCATACCAGGCCCTTCGGTCTGGTATGGATTTTAAGGGGAACCCCCTACGCCGAAAGAACGTTGTGAGAGTCCCCCCAAAATCCATACCAGACTCTTATCCAAGCACGCAGCCTGACCGGTCAGGAAAGGGGGTGGGGACGAGCGAGTGCCCCCCCTCCTCCTGAACCGTACCAGGCTGCATGCCCTCAACATGGGGGGGTGGCTCATTGGAATCCCCCTTTAATAAGGGGGCCCCCAGATCCCAGCCCCCCACCCTATGTGAATGAGTATGGGGTACATCGTTCCCCTACCCATTCACCTGGAAAAAAAAAAGTGTCAAAAATAAAACACACTACACAGGTTTTTAAAGTAATTTATTAGGCAGCTCTGGGGTCTCTTCCGACTTCGGGGGTCTCTTCCCACATCTCCGCTCTCTCCGGCCTCTTCTCCGTGTCTTCTGCCGGGCTCCTCAGCCATCTCCTGTTCTTTTGCCCGCTCTTCTTCATCATCATCTTCCCTCTGCTCTTCTTCCGATGTTGACGCAACGCTCTCTCCCGCTCTAATGCCATGTGGCATGAGGCGTGGTCACCAGGTGATGTAATCCAGTGACCCAGCCCCTTATGTCACCACCTGGGGCATGATAGGATGGTGACGTAATAAGGGGCGGGGTCATCGAGTGACATCACCTGGGGACCACGCCCCATGCCAATATAAGTTGTTGCGCACTGCACTGAAGAGCAGAGGCAAGAAGACAATGAAGAAGACCGGGCAAAAGAGCAGAAGATAGCGGAGGAGCCCAGCAGAAGACAACGGACAGTGGGAGAAGAACTGGAGAAGTCGGAAGAGACCCCTGTTACTGCCTAATAAATTACTTTAAAAACCTGTGTAGTGTGTTTTATTTTTGACACTTTTTTCCAGGTGAATGGGTAGGGGAGCGATGTACCCCATACTCCTTTACATAGGGTAAGGGGGCCGGGATCTGGGGGCCCTCTTATTGAAGGGGGATCCCAGATTCCAATGAGCCCCCCGTCTGTCTTTTTTTTTTTAAACATACTATATACACTTCACTGAATATGAAGATAAAATATAGGACATTAGCAAGATTTTCCAACAAGAATCATGCAACTTTCACCCAGGATTTAAAGGAGAAGTACAGAAGTACAGCCAAAGCTTGCTTGGCTATACTTTTCCCGTGGATCACAAGAGCGCAGTTTGTTCTGCACTGCTGTGACCCTATGTCAGCAGACCGAGGGCTGAAGCCCGCTGTCGAAAAACATCACAGAGCCAGTCCAGGCTGGGGCAAGATCGCAACAATATGGTTGGGATCCACCCACAACCCCAGCACCTGGCTCAGCCTCTCAGCAAGCCGCGAGCAGAGAGCTGGTGACTGACAGTCATCAGCTCTCTGCTCACAGGGCTCAGAGAATCAAGCGATCAGCAATCTTTTATTGCTCAGTTCTCAGTCTTAGAGCCAGCAGGGGAAATATGCAGCATCAGACCAATGCTGCATCCACCTAGCCAAGTATGATTCTTGAAAAAGAAAATCTTCAACTTCTCTTTTAAACATGGTGCAGTTGGATGTTTTTGATAGATTACATGGCTCAACAACAAAAATATACATTTAATCATATAAAGCTCTGCAACCCCTAAAAGGGATGCATCTGCTGTGGATTAATGTGCCTACTTTGTTACATGTTTGGTAGAGACACAGGTTTTAATGGCAACGGCAACTGCTTGGACACTTTACAGTCTGAGTCTTACCTGGCACTTATTCTGTTCATGAAAGTCAGATGTGAATACTCTTAACGTTTTATCTCCAGCAGCTGTGCAAAATCTAGTTTGAAAAGAAACACATTTAGCACTCTAAACCTTATTGTAGGTTTTATTGTGTTGAAAGCTATGATTCAAAAAGACCCAAGGTTGTTAAAGTGTAGCGTTTTGCAGTTCACCACAGTGAAAATGGCCCCATTCTCAAAAATTTAGATGGATTGCTCCAGAGCAACACAAAAAGTAATTCATGTGAATGAGCCTTTAAAAACGTGTTTGTAAATCCCAATAGTAAACTCCTATTGATCAAAAAAGTGTTTTGTCACATCTAATAAGTAAAAAAAAAAAAAAAAAAAAAAGTTAGAATTTTTACTTGCCTGTAAATTCTATATGCTGGAGTATAGTCCACAGTCAACGTATTCATAGACCCTAGAATATAGGCTCATTATTCGGGTAACTGGACACTGACAAAGGTCTTGAGGACATGCCCCCGGGAGCCTCTCCTATAACCCTACACCACTCCTAGCTCCTAGGTCACTCTGCATTGCTTGCCACAAAACGAGTCCTGTACTATACTCCAAGCTATGAAATTTACAGGCAAGTTAAAATGTCTCTTATCTTAATTGTACAGTACAGGACACAAGCAAAGTATTTATAAACTAAACCCCAATACGTGTTCAAGCAATGAATGAAAAGGGTGGACAATTAGGCAAACAGAACTGTGACAAGAGGACCAACAACAGCAAGGGTTAAGAAAGGATTTAAATTTACAGTGCTACTGCATAAACCTTGCAAAGCCAAAAGCGGCATCCGCAGAGGATTGGATGTCTACCTAGTAGGACCTTGTATAACAAGGGGACCAGGTGGTGGCCTTACACAGCTAAGCTACTGATCTGGTGTAATGGGCACGTAAAAGCACAGGAAGATATTTGTCCTTTAGGAGTATAAGCTCCAGTAATCTTGCAATGGTGTACTGGGAACTAGGGTGTCCCTTATGAGGTCCTGTGAACAAATAGGGAATCTATCTGTATGATCAATGCTTTAGCCTTGAGGTATACTTAAAGGAGATATGGGGGCTTAAGCTCTTTTAGCCCAACTTTTTCTGTGGCCTGTCGGCTGATGTCACTCAGCTGGTCTAAGCTCTGAAGTGATTCCAACTTAAATGTCAGCATTCATCCAGATGCCTGGACCAGCAGCTGGCTTAGCCTCTCAGCACGCTCCTGAGAGCCGGAGCCAGCCGCTCCCTCCCACTGCACAGCCCGGCGCTCCAGTGAGCGCTGGAGGGGCAGAGCAGAGGGCCAGTGAGTGACAGTCAGCGAATCTCAGCTCACTGAAGACTGAGAAATCAGCTTTTTTTGATTGCTTGGTTCTCAGTTTTTGAAGTAGCAGGGGACAGGTGCAGCATTGGACCGATGCTGCATTCATCTAGGTGAGAAGAATTGTGTTTTTTTTTTTTTTTAATTCTCATACTTCTTTTTTTTAGATGCTTAGGAGCAGAGCAGAAGGATGATAGGTCTGGTCTATGTCCTCATTGAGGTTGAAGTCCCATCTCACTTTAGGAAGAAAATGTGGTCTTGGGTGTAAGGCAATATTTTCTGTGTGGAGTATGAGGAACACCTCCTTACAGGAGAGGTCAGCCAACTCATAGAACCATCTTACAGTGAAAGCAACCAAAAAGGCTACTATGCAGAAGAAATCTAAGAGAATATCCCTTATGGGTTCAGAGGGTGGTTTTGGCAGGACAGAGATAATCAAGTTTAGATCTCAAGGAAGCAAAGGGTGCTTCAAGCTTTTAAGAAAAGGTTATATAAAAGGGCGAGTAAAGCCAGAGTTCTATAAAAGGAAAACGGGCAAGGCTGAGACCTGTCTTTTCAGAGCGCTTAAGGCCAAGTTCTGGTCAAGTCCTGATTGGATGAAGGCCAGAATGTGAGGCATTGAGTAATCTCTTGGATTGAAGTGCCTCTGTTCACATCAGGCGAAGGAGGATATCCAGGTACTATGGCAGAAAGTGGCTGTGCTTGCTTTTAGCAAGATGGCAATAAACTCAAAGACCTCTCTACCTTTAAGACCTGATCTTCAACAGCCATCCCATTAAAGTCACAGAAAGTGAAGCAGGATGGAATAGGGGATTAGCCTATGTATGTCTGTGTTCCAGATCTATTAAGCCAATTTTGTGGAATTAGAATAGTTTTCCTGCTTGGCTGGACAGGCGCATGGGCAGATTGAGAGAAGGAGCATGTCTGTTGACAGGTTGTTGTGTTGGAGAGCGCTTGAATGAAATTGGTAAAAAAGTTACAGCCTCGAGGGAGGTTACTATGAGGCCTTGAATTCTCATGGAAAAATCTCAATGTGAAAAGCATCTCAACTGTCCTGTGGATGTTAGCCGATAGCTGGATGGGAAAGTAGTCCTACAGGAGAAGGATGTCTAGGTAGCCTGTGAACTGGGTGTGCCCAAGATCTTTGTGAATACTCTGGGAGCAGAGGATAGGCCACAATTCAGTGCAACAAACTGGAAGTGATTGTTTGCCACTGCGAAGCACAAAAAGAACTGATGCAGGCAGCTGGATGGGAACATGTAGATAGGCATCTTGGACATTTACAGCTGCCATGTATTTCCCTTGTTTCAAAAAGGCAATTACCAACCATGTGAAATTTTTGACCTGGAAGGTATTTGTTGAGGTATTAAGTCCACTTTTCAGGTGTTTTAGCGCTAAAAATAACACCTCTCAAGTCACCCCAGTGTGAAAGCCTGAGTGCGGTCACACTGGGGCGGTGTGCTTGCAAGACTGAAAAAAAAAAAAAAAAAAAAGTCCTGCAAGCAGCATCTTTGGGGTGGTGTGGGAGCGGTGTATACACCGCTCCTAAACCGCCCCTGCCATTGAAATCAATGAGCAGCGCTGCCGATACGCCTGCAAAGCGATTCGGCCACATCGATTTGCGGTCGGTTTTAACCCTTTCCTAGGCTGCTATCAGCCGAAAAGCGTTACTATAGCAGCAGTAAAGCGCCACTTTACCACCAACGCGGCCATGCTAACAGTGTGAAAAGGGTCTTATACAGGCAAAGA
Organism: Rana temporaria; assembly: GCF_905171775.1. Classification (NCBI taxonomy): domain Eukaryota; kingdom Metazoa; phylum Chordata; class Amphibia; order Anura; family Ranidae; genus Rana; species Rana temporaria. The sequence continues at coordinate 221,512,589 of NC_053491.1, read as the reverse complement.
TTAATGGCTTTGTTTGGGCCAGAAGAACTTGGGTACGAGAATGGCTGGGCAGAAGTTTGTCTCAAGGCAGGAAGATTCTGGGTCATGTCTAAAGTCAGGTCCAGCTAACCCACAACATGAGTGCACTGAGAAGTGGGGGGTGCCACTGGGAAGAACCCTTGCGACAAGCTTTGGTTCGTTTGGAGGGCCATGCACGTTCCTGTCTTAGATTTGGAACTGGAGGCTTGGGATGGATGAAAGAAACCTTTTCGAACATCAGTAGTAGACCTTCTGGTGGAAGTGCAATCCATTTTCTTTAGCAGAAGTACAGGTGCATCTCATAATATTAGAATATCATCAAAACGTTAATTTATTTCAGTAATTTGAATTCAAAAAGTGAATTTCATATTTTATATAGATGGGATACACATGGAGAGATACATTTCAAGAATTTCTCTCCTATAAATTTTGATAACTATGGCTTTCAGCTAGTGAAAACCCAAAATTCAGGATCTCAGAAAACTAGGTTATTACATAAGACCAATGACAAAAAATTATTTTTATTACAAAATTGTTGGCTTACTGAAAAGTATGATTCAAAATTACATAAAATAGGGAAAATATCAACACTGAAAGTTTAGATGGTATTTATTTTACCGACTCAACTTAGTAGGTTGGGGTTCCCAAAGCCAAATAGAATATGCAAAGGCTTGTAAAGGGGCTTCAATATGGAACGCACAGCGTCATAGATACAAAGTTTGTTAATAGAAAAGAGACACAATTCCAAAAATGTATGGCTATTAGTCACAATAACAGTAAAACCTTCACCAATATTAAAAAATCATGACAACATTGTTACAATAAAAAGTGAAATACAGCAGCCTGGGCTCACTTGCGCGAACACACACACACGGTCTTAAAAGGGATGAGACAAGGGATAAAACATGGGAAAATGTGAAAGCATTGCAAAAATGTACTTCATACATGTTGGTAGATTTCTATTTTTCTTAGTACAGGCTTCATTTAAAAACAGTACAGCTTACCAAAAACTGAATGAATAAACACACTACACTGGATTGCAGGAAGGAGATATAAAGATATGTTCTTGCATATATAAGTGGAATTTAAAGATCAATTTTAATACATACAAAACCGCTTTATATAGTACTGTATTTGCTGGCGTATAAGACTACCTTTTACAGTTAAAAAGACTGGCCAAAAAGCAGGGGTCGTCTTATACACTGGGCCAGCTGCTCGAATGCCTGCTGCATGTGCGGTAATACTGTATGTAGCTTTGGCTACAAACAGTATATACCGCTTAGCCAATCCCGGTGAGCGATGTATTCAAATGAATACAGAGCCTGCTCGGATTGGGGTAACAACCTCTGCCAATCCGAGTGCCTACATACAGTAGCCTGCTCGGATTGGCTTTGAGAGTCAGAGAAGCGTGGGCTGATGATGTTACAGCCTCTGCCAATCCAAGCAGGCTTTGTATTCATTAGTAGAATACATCGATCGCCGTGATTGGCTTCAGCTCCAGCAAGA